>NW_026057582.1:27323552-27581842 GCF_023721935.1 Panthera uncia
TCTCCCCACCCCCCTCCCCCCCCCCCCCCCCCCCCCCCCCCCCCCCCGCCAATATTCTACGGGAATTTCCAGCAGCATTCTAATTGGTAAAGAACTCAACCCTAATAAATTGTCTTAACTAAGCATCCAAAAATGGTAACAAAGAAAAGCTGTGTGTAACACACAAAATGCCAATTTTCAAATTCCCAAGGAATGTTACTGATGGGAAGCTCAATCACAACAAAAGTGAACTTACTGAGAATAGGATCCAGTAACAAACAAGGGTGGTCTTATGATCCCACGGTCTGGGGCATAACTCAGAATTTGCTGTGAGTGCTACTCTCATTCATTAATTCCAATGTTCTCCTTTTTAAAGAAGTGCTAAGCCAATTTAACATTAAAAAGACAAATGAGTAAATGACCTAGATTTGAATTAAATCTTATAGAAAGAGACAGGTAAAACACTAAAGATACAAGCTAGGGGCACCTGGGTGGCTCAGTCGGTTAAACATCCAACTCTGGCACAGGTCATGAGTTCTCAGTTTGAGTTCGAGCCCCACATTGGGCTCTGCACTGACAGAGTGGAGCCTGCTTGGGATTCTCTCTCAACCTCCCTGCCCCTCCCCCACTCTCTCACACATGCACTCTCTCTCTCAAAATAAACTTTTAAAATAGTGAGAAAGCTAGGCAGTGGAATATTTTAGGATGAGATACTTATTTAGAAGCTGTATTTAAGTTCAAAGTGCTCAACTTGATTTTGTCAGATTAAAAGGAAAAGATTAGGTGAAGAATGCAATTCTGTAAAAGATAAGCATGAAAACTGAAAAATCAAGTGTGCAAATAGAGTGACTATGGAGATGGCTAGAAGATCAAGGGAAAACAATGTTTCCAATATTCTTCCTAGCCAAAAAAAGGAAAAAAAAAAAAATAGAGAACACAAGAAAAAAACAAAATACAAGCAACACAATTCTAAAATCTCCAAATTTATAAATATAAAAACAACTTAGTAATAAACTAAAAAAAAATTTTTTTTAATGATTTTTATTTATTTTTGAGAGAGACAGAGCATGAGCGGGGGAGAGACAGAGTATGAGTGGGAGAGAGGCAGAGAAAGAGGGAGACACAGAATTTGAGGCAGGTTCCAGGTGCTGAGCTGTCAGTTAAGAGCCTGATGCGGGGCTCAAACTCGTGAACGACGAGATCATGACCTGAGGCAAAGTCGGACACTTAACCTACTGAGCCACCCAGTCGCCCCATAAACTAAAAATTTTAATAGCAATTACTTCTACTTCTATCACTTGGCTGATTTTTTTAAAATTCTGGTAAGATACACATAACAAAATGTACCACTTTAACTATTTTTAAGGGTACAGTTCAGTGGCATTAAAAACATTCACACTGTTGTGTAACCATCATTACCATCCATCTCCAGAATATTCTCACCATTCTAAACTGAAACTGTACCCTATTAAACAATAACTACCCCTTCCCATAGTTGACTTTATAAATGTCCTTTTTTGTTTTTTCTGGCAAGAAAGACATTTTAAGAGAGCATCCAGGCAGGAATATTTTTGGCCCCGGACCCATAATTTCGTATACAGTATGCACCTGTGCTCAAAAAACTTAAGACTAAGTTAAACTTGAAACCCAAGACTAGTAAATTATTGATTAAAAATAAAATGTTAATTGAAGGTCTACTGCTTGCCAGACACTGTGCTAAACTCTGGGATCCAACCATGAACAAGACAGACTTGGAATTTATAATCTAGCATGAAAGGGGCAAAATTAACAGACTAATTATGCTGACAGTGAAGGTAGTGAGATAGTGACTAACAGTGAAGAGAGGCAACTTCAGATACTGTGTTCTGGGAAACCTTCTCTGGGAAGTGATCTAAAATGAGACCTTAAAGTACAAAAGCATTTACATGATTGATTAATCTCTTCCTTCCCCAAAGCACCTAACATTTTGCCTTTCATACAGTGGAAACTCAGTAATAGCTCTCCTGGCCTCAATCTCCTCATTCCTGAAATAAACTCTCAAGATTTCTTCCAAACACAAAATGTGTTTGAGAAGAGAAAACTACATGTCAATGAAATGGACGTGAGGATGGGGGCGGTAGAAGCAAAAATTAAGTGAGTTCAGAAATGACTGCAAAATCATAAATAAGGCAGAATGGAGTGCAGAAGAATGCGGATATACCAAAACCACTTAATTGCTATCTGAAGTGACTTGTATCTTAGACAACATATAGACGGAAATCGTTCACTCACTGGGCCTGAGGAAATACATACAGAAGAAGCAAGAGAGTATGAGATAAGTGCATGACTACGAAAAGCTCAATTCTCATCTTTCTCTGGGAAGGGACCAAAACAGGGCAACGGTCCCAATCTACCGAGACAGGAGAATATCAGGTTTTGCTTGTGGCTTAATTCCGGGAATGAGGTCAGCCACCAACCCCAGCTAGGGTTTGAACGAATCTTCCCAGATGCTCAAAAAGAAGAGATTCGACCCTTCCATGGGGTGCCCTGAGAAGAAAACTACACTAAAGCATCACATTTCCCCCCAGCAGTATATCCTCCTCGGCCCTGCCTCACCCAAATGGGGCTAAGGGAGGGCTAGAGCGACCCCGACCTTCCGCCTGGAATGGGCCCCACGAGGGTGCCCTCCTCCACCCGCTTGGTACGCAGAGGGGAAACGGGGCACCTCCGGAGCTACTGTGAAGAACAGGCGAGCTTGAAGACGCACCCGCATCCTAAGAAAAAGAAGCCTAAAGGAAAGGGTTAGAGCTCAAGAACAAAAGTGTAAGTTCGAGGGTCAGGCAGAGAATGGAAGTCACCAGCAGAGCAAAGAAGGAGGCTGCAGCCGAAAGGTCTCTATGCCGGCTCTTACCGTCTGTGGGAGACGCCATCTTCCAACCCATGTCACGTGACGTGGCCAACCGTCGGCGGGAAAGCTAGGATCCATAAGCCACGCCCCCAGAGAGAAACCCCTATCCCCAACTTGCAGCCCCGTCTCATTTCCCCGCCCCATAGGGCAAGCTTTGCCTAGCCCCGCCTCCAGTGCTGGCCACACCCCCTCGCACAGTGGATGAGGTGCGGCGACTGCAAAGTTCTTGAAGGGTCTTATTTACTCTCTTCGGTGAGGGGGTGGGACCGCCGTCGTACCTGTGGCCAATCGGGGTTCCCGTTTAGGGGGCGTCTTCTCCGTGTGCTCAATACAGAGTACTCAAGTCAGTGGCGACTTTCCTACCTCGGCCAACGGAATTTTCTGAGCTGGGAGGGGGCTAGGGCTCTTCCACTTCGGACCAATCGCGTATCCCCAAGACCGGGACTGAGAGGAGTGCAGTAAGGTGTTAGGGTGCGTGATTGGCTAGAGGAAATAGTCTTCTCCACCAATGAGGAAGTGTGGCAGGCTGGGAGGGCTGGGCCTGGCAGCCGTGGCGCTTCTAGGGAGTCACCCGCAGTAGGGGCTCCTGGAGGCCGACTGCAGGCAGCTGAGGACCATGGCGGCGGCGGTGGCGGCGGCGGCAGCAGTGCGGACCCGGATCCTGCAGGCGAGTGAGGGTGCTACCGAGGGACGGCGAAGCTAGGAATTGGGTCCTTTCCGTCCACTCTCTGAGCCAACCCCTTCTTAGCCGACCTTCCAGTTCCCACCCGGCGCGTGAGGCCTTGTCCCAGTCTTCACTTCTCATCCGCCCTCGTTGGATCCTGGACTGTCACCCCTGGCTCTCTGCCCTTTTACTCTGGAGGCTCTCCCTTTCTGTCTCTGGCGCACTCCCCTCCCCCCCAGCCCTGTCCGTCCCTGCAGTCGCTCACTTGCCCTCACTTACTTTGGTCCACTCGCCGTGTTTCCTTTTCACCTCTGTGCCAGTCACCTCTCTCACCTTATTTTCCAGAAACTCCCTTTTCTGGTCACCTTTCTTAGAGCTCTTTCTCCTGCCCAGAGCGACCAGATTGTTCCCTTCCCCCCACCCTGCTTCACTGTCTGTAATCCGTGGTAAAGGAAGCACACGAGGGGGAGGGTCCGTGAATGAACTTTGAATATCCTTCTAGAAGATGTACACTAGGTTTTCCCCAAAGCAGTTATTTGCTGAGCTGTTTAACCTAGCTGTGGCTCTTTGTTTTTTCCACAGGCTGTAGGCTGTCCCTTTTCTTGCCAAGAGTTTCATTTAAACTTTTAGCAAAGTTACAGTATTCTTGTTGGTGGTAAATAAGGACACATAGTTATACTACCAGATGTTCCAAGCATATGCAAGGGACTAAACATCTAAAAAAAAAAAAGTGATAGAAAATGAGGTGATAACTCTAAAATGGGTAGTAGAAAATAAACAAGAAGTGTTAATTCCAAGGTCCTAAACCAAAGTCAGCTTTGAGTGTGCTAACACAACCTCACACTTGTCCATGGTGGGGATTGGGTCCGTTCTGCATGCCTGAGGGTGGTTTCTAACTCTGTTCATAGCCTTTCCCCAGTTTTCACAACCCAGCAAGTACTTTGGGCAAGGTTTACTGCAGGCAAAGTTTCTCCAACCTACAAGAAACAGCTTTGCCCTTCTTACTTGTTACATCCAGCCTGGGAACTTCTTCCTCTATATTGCTGGGCTTTTAGATAATATTAGCACTTACCAGGTTGCATTGAGTTCTACTGCAGAAACTTAATGCATTTTTTAAATTCTTAGCAAAGTCAGTAAAGGTTCATGTTTAAATGCTTTTTAACGGGACAGTGAGGAGAATGGGCCAGAAAAGTTTTTCAGATAGTCTGGCTTCACTCATCTATTTCTTGCTGTGATCCTAGTTGTTTTTCTAGGACTTTTTTTTATAGTAGGGGTACAAAGTTTCTACCCTATAATTCCCATTACCAATTTATCCTTGAAATCTTTTACTAAAATTGGTTTTTTTCCTTTGCTTCCCCACCATCACAGTGAGTCATTGATGGCCTTAAGAAGGTATTTTGTGCTTTGAATCAAGGAGAGGAATCTCCCTTTCTATGCACTTTATTTTGGAAACAGACACTGTTTCCAACACTGTGAGAGAGAGGGAGACACTGAATCCAAAGCAGGTTTCAGGCTCTGAGCTGTCAGCACAGAGCGCGGCGTGGGGCTCAAACCTACAAACCATGAGATCATGACCTGAGCCGAAGTCCTACACTTAACCAACTGAGCCACCCAGGCACCCCGACTATTTTTTTTTTTTAATTTATTTTGAGACAGAGAGTGTGTGAGTAGAGGAGGGGCAGAGAGAGAGAGAGAGAGAGAGGGAGGGAATTCGAAGCAGGCTCTGCAGGGTCAGCACAGAGCTGTCCTTGGGGTTCGAACCCACAAAACTGTGAGATCATGACCTGAGCCAAAATCAAGAGTCAGATGCTTTACCAACTAAGCCACCAGGCACCCCAGCTTAAGACTTTTTGACTGTACAATGGTGTGAAAGCAATATGCATTCAGTAGAAACCGTACTTCCAAGTTTTGAATTTTTATCGTCCCTACCCCCAGCAAAATGCAGTATGAGACTTTTGAGGAATGCTGGGCAGCAGCAGGGAGTCACAGCTCTCTATCAGCCACATGATCACGAGGTTAAACAACTGATACACTTATAAGCATTCTGTACCCATACAATCATTCTGGTTTTCACTTTCAGAACAGCATTCAGTAAATTACATGAGATATTCAACACTTTTTTATGAAATAGTCTTTGTGTTAGATGATTTTGTAGAACTGTAGGCTAATGTAAGTGTTCCGAGCACATTTAATGTAGGCTAGGCTAAGCTATGATGTTCTTTTGGTGGGTTAGATATATTAAATGTATTTTCAACTTATGATGGGTTTAGCATATTCAGAGGTAAAGAAAACCAGTCTTTTTTGTTTTGAAGTTTATTTATTTATTTTGAGAGAGACAGAGACAGCACGAGCAGGGGAGGGGCAGAAAGATAGGGAGAGAGAGAATCTCAAGCAGCCTCCACACTGCCAGTGCAAAGCCCAATGTGGGACTCAAACTCATGATCTGTGAGGTCATGACCTGAGCCAAAATCAGCAGTCAGGCACTAAATTGACTGAGCCATCCAGACCCCCCAAACCCCCCAAGAAAAAACCAGTCTTAAAGACACTCAGTGGCTTGCCTCGGTGATGTAGTTTAAAGAGTACAGACTTCACAGTCATGCTTGCATTCTATCCTAGCAACACCACTTTTTAGTTTCAAGAATACTTGTGAAGATTGGAATTCATGAATATAATGAAATAAATACCTGACACTTAAGCCGACAGTATCTCCCAACTAGTGACTGATGGGGCTGAGAATTCAGGACGTAAGTCTTGGTATCTCTTTCTATGTCAGGTACTGTCCCCAGGCTTTGGGAAAGGAGAGATTAAGTAAGACACACACTGTAGGCTCCCCTATTGTAATGCAATAGTAAGCACTAACAGTAGGAGTGCACAGAGTACTGCAGGGATGTAGGGAAACTATCTCATACTCAATCTGTACAATTCAGGAAAAAAATCCAAAAGGAGTTGGCTCCAGCTTGAGTTTTGCAAGACTAGCAGGCCTTCAGCCAAGGGGAAAGGGAGTGACTGATAAAGGAAACAAGTATGAAGTAGACATCTAGAGAGGAAGAATTTTGGTGTGACTGGAAGCAGGATAGTTTAACAACAGTGGTAATGAATGTTTTTTTAGGAAATGAAGAAAAGATAGGAGATCCAACCCATCAAAAATTATGTGCTAATGTTTTATTATGCCAGATGCAGTGCCTTTTATGCCCTCTTGACAGCAAGGAGGCTGTGTGCAAGTAAAAAAATAAAACTAAGTGGCCTAGCATCCTCAAGTTGACTGATCTGTGCATTTTCTGCCCTGTAAGAGAGTAAACATGAAACATGATGAATACCAAATGATTGCTTGGCCAGTACTCAATTTTCATTCTGCAAATGTATTAATGAATGCTTACTCTATTCCAGGAACAATGCCAGGAGCTGAGGACACAGCCATCTAGTGACCTAAGGGGAAAGAGACTTAATAATTAAACAATCTGTTATTCCATAACATAAGAAATGGAGGAAGTTAGGTGTTGTAAGAGCTGTATAATCAGGTGCTTGAGCTAAACTTGAGATTGTGACTTTAAAAGCTTCTGACTCTATTTCCCCTCTCACTCTCAGAAGTTAACCTTTTTTTTTCCTACTTCAAAGGCAACAGAAACCGTCAGTTGAGAACTTCCTCAACTTCCTACTGGCAAACATAAAACTGATCTTCACTGATACCCAAAGTGATGGCTAAGCAGGGAGATAAGAAATAGGAGTGAGTCAAGCAAACAGAATTCCATGCAAGAAGGAGCAGCATGTATACAGGCAAAAAGAGCACAAAACATGTTCCAAATGCCTAGAACATAGACAGCAAGGAGGAAAGTGGCAAGCTATGAAAAGTAAAGATGCCACGGGAAGTATTCTAAGCAACATCAAGATTAGCCTTTAAGAACAGTGGAAAGCCATTGGAGCTTTTTAAACAAGGGAGTGATCTGCCCAGGTTTGTGTTTTAGAAAGCCCCTCTGGCATGGGAGAGGAAGCTAGATTCAGAAAGCTTAAAACTGGAGTCTGGGAGACCTGTGAGGAAACAGTTACTGAAGTCCAGGTAAGAGACAGTGATGGTATAGACTGTAGTGATGGCAGGCAGCATAGAGAAAAAAAGGCTGTGTTCCAGAGATTTCTAGGAGGACCGATTGCCAGGATTTGATTCACTGTGGAGAGAGAGGGAGGAGTTAGGGTGACATTCTGGTTTTTTCTTGGGCAACAAGGTGAATAGTGGTCCCCTTCACTGAAAAGCGGGATATAGAAAGCAGAGCAGCTTGGTGAGAGGAAGATGAGGAGTTCAGCTTTCTCAATATGTACCTAAACAATATCCACATAGAGGTGTGGTGAAGACAATTAGGTAACTATTATCTGAAGAGGAAGCTGGCTAAGAACTAGATTTGGGCATCATCAGAATCTAGATAATCAAGCTACAGGAGTTGATGAAATCACCTGAGGAGAATGTGCAGAATGAGAAGAGAAGGCCTAGGACCAAGTCTTGAGGAAATGGAATTGTTAGTGGCCAGGGAGCAGAGGATGATATCAGGACATACTGAAGACTGGTGAAAAGGGCGGGAAAAGGTTAAGTACAGAAGAACTGGGAGGAGCCCATGGGATGTAGGAAGTCACTGGTGTTTAGTCATGAAGGTTGGAGTAGATTGAAGGGTTAGCGGGAAATAAGGAAATAAAGGTAATTAGTATAGAGAATCCTTGCTATTGGATGGACAGAGGTTTAAGTTTCAGGAAAGAAAGGATCATTAATAGAGGTGTCTGGGGTAGTGGGAAAAGTTGGCTTTAGAGCACAGGCGCAGAGATTAGCCTTCAGTTGGAGGACAGGTGCCTCATTGGTCAGTCCATAGATACTTGTTGTACGCTTCAGTCTCCCAGTCACTTTGTCCCCACAGAGCTTGTGATTGTGATTGACTATCTTCTCCCTTATATAAGGGAGCTATCTTCTTCCTTATAAGAGAAAAGGAGGGAAAAAGGATGGGTATAGGTCAGTTTTGTAGGGTTGCTAGTAGGAAGTTGAAGTTCTCATCTGATGGTTTCTGTTCCCTCTGAAGTAGGAAAAACAAAGGTCAGCTTTTGAGAATGAGAGAGGAAGCAGCAAGGTTGGAAGTTTTAAGAGAATAAGTTTTGAAATAGCAAGGAGTAAGAACAACTAAGTAGTGAGAAGACAGAGTTGTGGCAAGGAGAAAAGATATAATAGTGAGGAGATAAGAGAAGTTTTCAAATAGCAAGGAGTCACAGCAAAAAGTATTTATAATAATATAATAGTAACGTTGAATGAGCACCAGCAACTTGCTATTTTCCGTATCTGGACAATCTTGATCACAATAACTGTAAAGTAAGTGAACAAGACAGATGCAGTGCCTACCTTCATGGAACTCAAGTCTTTTGGGCAACAGACAAGTAGCCAGGCAACTACAGCACAGACAGATAAACCTGATAGGGGAAGTACTGGCTGCTCTGGGAGTCCAAAAAGGGACACCTAACCAAGTCTTGGTTGGGGGCAGTCAGCCACCCAGTAGACCTTTCATTTGTTCCATAGATACTTATTAAACACCTCCTATGTACGAGGTACCATGTTGATGTTGGGAACATGCCTATAAATAAAACATGGTGGGCTCTAGAAGAGTGTGGATGGTTTGAAATAATTTTTGTGGGGAATGGGAGAGGAAGTAGATGAGGCATTTGGAAGAATCTTCTGCTGGCCCAAAGGACTGGCACCCTTTCCCCTAGATAGTACTGCAGGAACACAAACAAATTCTTGTATTTCATGCAGCCCCAAACCCTTTGAGTAACATGTCTGTCTTCTGGGGCGCCTGGGTGGCTCAGTCAGTTGAGTGCCGACTTTGGCTCACATCATGATCTCATGGTTCACGAGTTCGAGCCCCGTGTGGGGCTCTGTGCTGACAGCTTGGAGCCTGAAACCTGCTTTGGATTCTGTGTCTCCCTCTCTGTGCTCCACCCCTGCTCACACTCTGTCTCTCAAAAATAAATAAATGTTAAAAATAAAAAGTAAAAACATGTCTGTCTTCAGACAAGATAAAAGATTTTTAGAATACAGTTTTCCTCTACTTCCCATTCCTAATTGATTTGAATATTTCTTAAATCAACTTCTATAGTATATATACAAATGAAGTTATTTTATTGTAACTGGCCCCTCTCCCCAGTTTGCTGATTATACCCTATCAAATGTTACCTATACAACACATTCTTTTCCTATAAGGTACATGTGGCATTTTTTAAACAAGTTTATTGCAATAAAATTGACATAAACTCTACATATTTAAAGTATACCATTTGATAAGTTTTATATTCGTGGTTTTTTTTTTTAAGTTTATTTATTTTGAGAGAGAGAAAGCACAGGAGTAGGGGAGGGACAGAGAGAGAGAAGGAGAGAGAATCCCAAGCAGGCTCTGCACCATCAGCATGGAGCCTGATGTGGGGCTCAAACTCACAAACCAAGAGATCATGACCTGAGCCAAAACCAAGAGCCAGATGCTTAACTGACTGAGCCACCCAGGCACCCCAAGTTTTATGTTTATATACACCTGTGGAAATACCATCACATTCAAGATAATGGGCATATCTCTCACCCCAAAAAGTTACCTTCCTATCCCATCTTCTCCACTTCCTCCATCATCCCCAGGCAACCACTGATCTGCTTTCTAACACTATAGATTAGTTTGCATTTTCTAGTTTTATATAAATGAGATCATAAAGTGTACACTGTTTGCATGTTTGACTTTTTTTACCCAGTATAATTGCTATAGTTATCCAGTTTACCCAGTTATGATTGCTATAGTTGCTGCATGTGTAATAGTTCTTTTCATTGCTGAGTACTATTCCAATGTATGGATATACCACATTAGTTTCCCTATTCACCCATCCAATGGTGGACATTTTGGTTATTGCTAAGTTTGGGGCTTTCACAAAGCTGCCATAAACATTTATGTTCAAGTATTTATATGGGCATGTAAATACTTACATTTGACACTTGGTTATATGCTATCTTATATTCGACACCGATTGTGTTGGATACCATTTAAGAGTTTTCATATTGTTAAGATTTGTGGTCACTACATTTTCCAGGCCAAAAATTAGGAAAATATGGTCCAATAAAAAAAAACTTTTTTTAAGTTTCTTTATTTTGAGAGGGAGAGAGAGAGCAAGCAGGGGAGGGGCAGAGAGACAGGGAGAGAGAATCCCAAGCAGGCCCCGCACTGTCAGCATAGAGCCCAATGTGGGGCTCGAACCCATGAACCGTGACATCATGACCTGAGCTAAAGTCAAGAGTTGGACATTTCACTGACTGAGCCACCAAAACTTTTTAAATCAGGACTTCCCTGGACACTGAGGACATGATCATTATGGTTTATTATTTTCTTATAGTTTGCCGTACGTCATCGTCTGTTATCTTTTCTCCTTAAGGACTATATGACCCTTGGGAGCAAACACCAAATCATTTTTCGTATGCCCATAGTAACTAGTGTAATGTTAAGCATATGGTAGCCATTCCAAGTTTTAATAATTTTCTGCTCTCATTTATCAAAATAATCATTCTTTTACCTCACAGGTCTCTTCCAAGGTGAATTCCACTTGGTATCCAGCATCCTCCTTTTCTTCTTCAGTGGTAAGTTTATTGGGTACTAAAGTTTTACTTCTGAGAAGGAATACAGTATAATTTGGGGGTATTCCCATTTATCTTCTTTATATTATTGTGATCAGAGTATATGTGAAACCTTCTATCTTGGTTTTCTTATCTAAATTCTGTTAATTATATGTCGTAAGCATTTTCAGTATTGCAAGATGCTCTTTATAGCTGTGATTTTTTTTTTAATTTTCAAAATGTTTTATTTTTATTTTTGAGTGAGAGAGAGATAGAGCATGAGCAGGGGAGGGGCAGAGATACAGAGACACAGAATCCGAAACAGGTTCCAGGCTCTGAGCTGTCAGCACAGAGCCCAACACGGGGCTTGAACTCGCAAATCACAAGATTGTGACCTGAGCCAAAGTCGAATGCTTAACTGACTGGGCCACACAGGCCCCATATCACAGGGCTTGAACTCACAAACCACAAGATCGTGACCTGAGCCAAAGTCAAATGCTCAACTGACTGGGCCACACAGGTCCCATATAGCTATGATTTTTTTTTTTTTTTTTTTTTTTGGTTATTTTTGAGAGAGATAGAGAGAGAGGGATCATGTGAGCAGGGGAGGGGCAGAGAGAGAGGGAGACAGAGGATCCAAAGCCGGCCCTGTGTTGTCAGCACAGAGCCCAATGCGGGGCTCAAACCGACGAACCCACAAACTGCAAGATCATGACCCGAGCTGAAGTCAGATGCCCAACCAACTGAGCCACTCAGGCGCCCCTACAGTTATGATTTTTAATAGCTGCATAATATTCCATCAAGTATATGTAGCCTGAATTAACTAAAAATTTTCCCATATAACACCTAAACTGATTGACTTTTTCAATATTATAAAACAAACATTTATTTATATAGTTTTTTCCTTCTTTTAGATTACTGTCCTTCTGAGGTAGGATTACTATGTCAAAAAATGCAAACATTTTCATGGCTTCTAGAGGTTTTATTGATCCTGCCAGATAGTTGTCCTCTTCTTCACAATCTTTAAAGTTGTTTTCATAGAATTGTCAGCCATTTGCAGTACCTGAAATCTAACACATAAGGACAGGTGCTCGAAATCCTTTCTATTTAAAAGCATGCACACACTATAACACAGTAGTCCTTCGCCTTTTTTGGTCCACAGCCTCCTTTGAAAATTTAATGTAAGGAAGCTACTTCTCAGAAAAACCACACACAGAGGGGTGCCTGGGTAGCTCAGTCGGTTAAGTGTCTGACTTCAGCTCTAGTCTTTTAATCGTAAATGTAATTCATGCTCATGGTGACATGACAAAAAGTAAGCTGGGTGAACAAGTCAACTAGCTAATCTTTGTTAATACAGAATCTGCTGCTTTTTCATTCGATGCTTCACAGCAACATAAAGTTCCACTGTGTGATTAGCAGGGACTTTTCCTCAGAGAAATCACAGTATTGAGAGGCTCGGCCACATCTTAATGAACACTATAGACAAGTACATTGTGTATCTCTTTCTTAGTGTTAGCATTTCTAGAGAACAGAAGATTCACTATCAACCCTGAATTCCTTCCTCTTTGTGAAAGGGAGAGGAACAATTCACTAATACAAATTTTGTGGGGTTTTTATTTTCCAGCCAACTGTAAAGCTCTTCATTGATGGGAAATTTGTTGAATCCAAAAGTGACAAATGGATTGACATCCACAACCCAGTAAGCAAAGCTACTTTGGGATTTAAACTGACTAGCCTAGAATTCTGGGAACGTGGTGGGAAATTAGGGACTTGGGTGTTTGTCGTGAAGTACATAGTGCTGCCTCTATTAGGTGAAAAATGGACAAGGCAGGCAAGGGGCAAAATATGATGTGCTGTTCTTCCCATCAGGCCACCAATGAGGTCATTGGTCACGTTCCTCTGGCCACCAAGGCCGAAATGGACACGGCTGTTGCTTCCTGCAAACGTGCTTTTCCCGCATGGGCGGACACTTCAGTATTAAGCCGCCAGCAGATCCTGCTCCGCTATCAACAACTCATTAAAGAAAACTTGGTAAGAAATCAGAATGGTATTATTTTCCAAGCTGTTGCCTAGGATGCAGAGGCCTTTTAGCTGCCCTTGTAACTCTACAATGCAGAGACATAGATCATGGCTCTCTCCCTTATACTACTTCTCCCCCAGTTTTGTTCTTCCTTGGCTACCTAAGAACTAAAAGGAGGCACATCTTTGCCTTGGTTTCTGTGTGTGTTTTCTCTAGAAAGAAATCGCCAAGTTAATCACGTTGGAACAAGGGAAGACCCTCGCTGATGCGGAAGGAGATGTATTCCGAGGCCTTCGTAAGCTGGGAGTCCCTCTTGGGGAGTTCAGGAACCCTTTGGGAAGGAGCAAAGGAAGATGGGAGGCAAAGATCTCAGAACGGGAGGTTGCTTCTTCCATGTAGATTTTCCTATCCCGTGATCTTTTTTAATACTTGTGGAAAATGGCAATACTTCTTAGGTACCTATGGGATCAATTTATTTCATTTATTTTACTTGATCGTTCAGTAGGTATATGCATTTCACTGTCTTTTTTTTTTTTTTCCTATTTGGAGAATCTCATTTTGCTCAGCCCCTTCACATGGACGGGCAAGTCGATCTTTCTGCCGTGTGTCATTGGCATGAGCCATTCTCTGTCTCAGGGATGACTAGAGCAGGACAAAGCTAAGTAGTGCCCGGTGGAGAGCTGGTGGTCTGACTGCTTCTCTGTTGCAGAGGTGGTTGAGCATGCCTGCAGTGTAACATCCCTCCTGCTGGGAGAGACTATGCCATCCATCACCAAAGACATGGACCTTTATTCCTACCGTCTGCCCCTGGGGGTGTGCGCGGGCATTGCTCCATTCAATTTTCCTGCCATGATCCCCCTGTGGATGTTTCCAATGGCCATAGTGTGTGGAAATACCTTCCTACTGAAACCATCAGAGCGAGTTCCTGGAGCAAGCATGCTTCTTGCTAAGTTGTTCCAGGACTCTGGTGCCCCAGATGGAACACTAAATATCATCCATGGACAACATGAAGGTAACTGCCCTTCTGTACATGGCACTTAATCTGGCTACCAAAAAAAATCAAGGTGTTGAGTGGTGAAGGAATATTTTAGGATGAGGAACCTAGGGAGGAAGGGATTTACTGATAGTAACCTCCATGTTTGAAGGTAATGTTTGTTGACTGCCATCCCTGTATGCTAAGGAAACTGACTGGGGAGTAGCAGTGCTTCTGGCCCTACAGAATACATTGGGACAAAGAAATACGGATTAGGTCAAGACAAAAGAGATAAAAGAGAATGTTTACAGTTCGATACTGAAAAATGTATAGCCCTCAGAGAGACTGAAGGCCTTCTAATTCACATAGTAATAGCTAATACTTAAAAAGCACTACTGTGTTTCAGGCAGTTTCTAGTGCTTTTCATATATTATCTCATTTAATCTTTATAACAATCCTTTAAGGAGTGTTATAAACAATCCTTAGGTTTATGAAACCTATAAACAGTAGATACTATTGTTTTTCCATTTTACAGGTAAGGAAACTGAGGCTTAATGAAATGAAGTCATTTGCTAGAAACAATCAAAGCCAGACTGTCAGTACCCAGGAAAACTCTGGTTTTTACTTTTAAATTATGCTATATTGCTGCTCACATGACAGCACAGTAGTATCTGAGAGTCCCAGTATATAGTAACAGTTAAAGAACTATCACATTCTTAAAGGATAAAAGGAAGAGTTGAGTATTAAAAGGCTGCTATTTTGGAGGAAAACAGGAGTTGTAGCCTTTGGAGTTAGAAGTAGGTATAACAAATGAGAAAAATAATGAAAGGGAAGAGGCTAAATAGAAATAGTAGTTTAAAGAATTTAAGAGAAAGGAAAGAACTTCAAAATGGGAATCAAAACTAGAAAAATAGAAGTATAGAAACTTCTCATTCATAGCAATGGAAAAAGGCAAATTTGCCATGTTGAGAAGCCCACGGCCATTTGCTCCTTTGTGGTAATCATTTCTTTTCTTCTTAAAGCTGTAAACTTTATTTGTGATCATCCGGATATCAAAGCAATCAGCTTTGTGGGATCCAACCAGGCAGGAGAGTACATCTTCGAGAGAGGGTCAAGACATGGCAAGAGAGTTCAAGCCAATATGGTGACTTCTTATTCGTTTTTCCCCCCAAATCTGTTATATGTATTAAAATTACAGGGGTTCCCCGGGTGGCTCAGTCAGTTGAGCGTCCGACTCTTGATTTCTGCTCAGGTCATGATCTCACGGTCGTGGGATTGAGCCCTGTGTCAGGCTCTACAGTGCTAGCATGGAGCCTGCTTGGGATTCTCTCTCTCCCTCTCTCTCTGCCCCTCCCCTGCTCATTGTCTCTCTCTTTCTCAAAATAAATAAACTTTAAGAAATAATAATAAAATTACCTACAAACAGCCCTTCAGCCGAGGCATTACTATCCCACTGTCATGCCAATGTGTCTTTATTCCCATTTCATCCTGAATGTCTTCCTTTTAACCATGAACCTGGTAATGATTTTTATCCTAAGCCACTTTAATTACTTTTTATCTTAGACACTTTATCTTGGTGACAAAGAGCACCTTTCTCATTAAGAATGTTATTCAAATTCTTTGGCTTTAGCAGTAGCAGCTGAATTCTAGTTCTGGCCTTGTTTCTTCCTTCATACCTTTCTAGCCCTTTCTCCTTCCTTCCGTTCAACACATATCCCAACTACTATAATGTCAGATATGCTCTTCCTAAGAGTCCATGCTATCTAAGGTACTAGAAGGAGCCAAATACCCTGTATGTGAGTATGGTTTACTTGTTTGCGTAGTTTTAATATTCTCTTACCAGCTCCTTGCCAAGTACATAGTAATTCTTTGATACTAACTGTAAATCCAGTTGCCTCTTTCTCACCCTTTGGTTAATGTTGCAGAAAGGACAGCCACCTATGCACAGGCCTAGAAACAGTTCCCGATATGCTCACTTATTTCTTTTCCTGGTGAATGTGTTTTGGCCAATTTGACTTAAGCCACTCCCATCTCATTACATATTTATTGAGTTTATTCTGTGTCTAACAGTATATTATGTGTAATGGGATAAAATTAAATAGCAAACATGGTATCTATCCATGTACTCAACTATAGTTGTACAGTAGTCACCCCTAATCTGTGGGGGATGCCTTCTTTTAAATTTTTTTTTTTTTTCAACGTTTTTTATTTATTTTTGGGACAGAGAGAGACAGAGCATGAACGGGGGAGGGGCAGAGAGAGAGGGAGACACAGAATCGGAAACAGGCTCCAGGCTCCGAGCCATCAGCCCAGAGCCTGACGCGGGGCTCGAACTCACGGACCGCGAGATCGTGACCTGGCTGAAGTCGGACGCTTAACCGACTGCGCCACCCAGGCGCCCCATGTGGGGGATGCCTTCTAAGACCCCCAGTGGATCCCTGAAACTGTGGATAGTACTGACCTCCATATATACTATATTTTTCCTATAAATACATGTCAATGATAAATTTTAATTTATAAATTAGGCACAAAGATTAACAATAACTAATAATAAAATAGAATTTTAACAATACACTATTATAATATGGTCTCTTGATGGGGCACCTGGGTGGCTCAGTTGGTTAGGCGACTGACTTCGGCATGGTCATGATCTCACAGTTCGTGAGTTCGAGCCCCGTGTCGGGCTCTGTGCTGATAGCTCAGAGCCTGGAGTCTACTTCAGATTCTGTGACTCCCCCTCTCTCTACCCCTCCCCTACTCACACTCTGTGTCACTCTGTCTCTCAATAATAAATAAACGTTAAAAAAAATGTTTTTAATAATATGGTCTCTTGAGCTACCATATTATACTTTACTCACCCTTCTTATGATGATGATGTGAGATGATAAAACGCCTACCTTATGAGATGAAGTGAGATGAATGACGTGGGCATTGTGGCAAAGTGTTAGGAGGCATAGTTTCCAGACTTCAGTTGACCTTGGGGGACTAAAACCGTGGCAAGTGAAACCCCAGATAAGGGGAGATTACTGTATTTGGAAACATATGTTTAGAAATGACCATGTTATCCTACCTAGTAAAGAAATTTATGAGGCTATGTATCTAGAAGCAAGCCAATTTGGGGAACCTCTTTCCAGAAATGGTGTATCAAGAGGTCCACCTATTTCGCCATTCAGCTGACCACTGGTATTATACTGGCAGCTCTTTGTTCACATTGCTCTTCTTATAGCTGGAAATCCCAGCAGACAATAGACTGTTTCCTGTCTAACTTAGGAAAGAGAAGGGAGTTCTTCTTGGTTCCTGGGTGCAGTATTTAGTCTGTCAGTTTGACTGAATGTGATTATGTGACTGGAGGTTTTGTTTTGTTTTTTTGGTAATGATTTTGATCTAAATAAACATATAACAGCTTATCAGCTAAGAAAGTAGAAAAAAAGTAACCTGGAGACTTACTCTATGCTATCAAGATTTCACAGTATCAAAATGATAATAAATCTAGCCTCAGAACAACAAAGGGTAAATTCTCTCTTTCCTTAAATTATTTGAAATCTCAGATTTTGCTTAGTTTCTTAGCCTCGTTGTATTTTGCCAAGGAAGATCCATGTACTTTTTATATTTCCTTTAGGGAGCCAAGAACCATGGAGTAGTCATGCCAGATGCCAATAAGGAAAATACCCTGAACCAACTGGTTGGGGCAGCCTTTGGAGCTGCTGGTCAGCGCTGCATGGCTCTTTCCACAGCAATCCTTGTAGGAGAAGCTAAGAAGTGGCTGCCAGAGCTGGTGGAGCGTGCCAAAAACCTGAGAGTCAATGCAGGTAATCAGTTATCTGCCCAGCTCCTTTAGACTTTGTATCTGTGGCGCTAAGCTCTTGGTTTTAGTGTTGGCTTTGGCCAATGGGAGTAATCATGTCTACTCTTTAACCATTCCTCTCTTTATAGTGTACTTGTCATAGTTAGCAGTCATAATATATGTTAGTGAAAACATTAAATACTTTTGTGTTGTTTTACAGGAGACCAGCCTGGAGCTGATCTTGGCCCTCTGATCACCCCCCAGGCCAAAGAGCGAGTCTGTAATCTGATTGATAGTGGAACAAAGGAGGGAGCTTCTATCCTCCTTGATGGTCGAAAAATTAAAGTGAAAGGCTATGAAAATGGCAACTTTGTTGGACCAACCATCATCTCAAATGTCAAGGTGAATAACTCTGGCTCATTTATTTCACACATACAAGCACTAAAGGTACCTTGAAGGCTATGGATGGAATCTCATCCCTCCAAATGAAGACATTTAATGACTGAGACCTCATCTCTTGCCAGGATTAGTCAGTTATTTTATTTAGAGTCTGAATGATCCTCTTATCCTGACACCCAGCCTCCTTCCACTATACCAGTGGTTGGCAGATTTTCCATTAAGGGCTAGATAGTAAACATTTTTGGCTTTGCAAGGATATACAGTCTGTGTCACAACTACCCACTCTTGACATTTTAGTGAGAAAGCACATTAACACTATGTGGTTGTGTTCCATAGCTTTTATTGGACAATGGAATTTTAATTTTAAGTAATTTTATATGTCATGATTGATTTCTTTTTCAGCCATTGAAAAGACATAGAAACCATTCTTAGCTTGTGAGCTGTACAAAAATAAGCAGCAAGCCACATTCTGCCCACTGGCTATATCTTGCCAACCCTATCTTGTATTTGTTACTTATCTGTTTAATATTAATTTTTCGTTCTGCTCCTTGCTGTCTAGTTTATAGCTATTACAGTGTCTCCATCAACATATTGACCACGCAATATTTACTGAGTACCTACTCTGTGCCCCAAATTTAGCTGTCTCTTCTCCAGAAAGTGACGAAAGAAAAATAATTGATCTCTCAATTTTTATTTATTAAAACTCCACAAATCTCTGAGCTAAAATTAATGACTAAATTGAGGTGAGGAAGCTTTTTTTTTGAAGTTCTTATGTCCCCACTATACCTACTATAATCCTGAATAATTAAGAATTGAATGTAAGTGTAGTAGAAATTATGAAATCTCTTGCCACAGAACCATTGAGGAAAAATCCACTTAATAGCAACAAACATAGCTGAGCAGCTACAGTGGTGAAGGATGTTTTGAATGTTTAATGTGACCTGATATCAAAATATAAATGTACAGACTCATTTGGGGAGGCAAGGGAATGAATGAGAATGAATTGTTTATGTTACAGAAAACTTAGTACAGGGTTTCTTTAAACAGAAACACTCTCCTGTGTTATTTTCAATATCTATCTGATTTAGGGGCACCTGGGTGGCTCAGTCGGTTAAGTGTCTGACTTAGGCTCAGGTCACAATCTCACAGTTTGTGGGTTCGAGCCCCGCTTCGGGTTCTGTGCTGACAGCTCGGAGCCTGGAGCCTGCTTTGGATTCTGTGTCTCCCTCTGTCTCTGCCCCTCCCCTGCTCGTGCTCTGTCTCTCTCTCTCTCAGAAATAAACATTAAACAAAATTTATATATATATATATATATATATGTATATTTGATTTATAAAAAATGAATTTTCATGTAACTTTTCATAACATAACAATTGTATAAACAAGTTATACAGGTATAAAAGAGGAAGCTAGTGATGGGTCATGGGACCTAAAAATACAGTGCTCAAAGGGCAGGAGGGTAATTGTAGTTAATAGGAATTTCAAGTTGTTTATATGATTGGTAGCTTCAAAGATGGAACACAGCAAGAAAGGACTTTTTTTTAAAAGGTGGTTTAAAATGAAGAGAGGTTACTAACATGAAAATTGTCCATGTAAACAGTGGGTAATAAAGTACCAGATAAGCCTAAAATACTGACTTCTTTTCTGGATGCATCACTCCTGGAAGCCAACTATGACCTGTTACAAAGAGGAGATTTTTGGTCCAGTTCTTGTGGTTCTGGAGACAGACACTTTGGATGAAGCCATCAAGATTGTAAATGATAATCCATATGGAAATGGAACCGCCATCTTCACCACCAATGGAGCCACTGCTCGGAAATATTCCCACCTGGTGGATGTTGGACAGGTTTGTGAACAGAGTTCTTAGGAGATTCTTGTACTCATATACTGTTTACTATCTAAGGGAAACAGCAAAGTGATCGGTTGCTGCGCCTCTGATTTCCTACAGTGCCCCATTTCTTCCTCAGGAATCACAGTTCATGGGATACAGGAAGGAATGGGATAGAAGTTGGGGTATTTAAAATCGGTTTGTCTGATGCCAAGCATTTGTGCTTCTAAATGGAAAGTTCCTTTGTTTGAGTCCTTTTATTTATGTGGATTTGTTCTGCTTTAGGTGGGGGTAAATGTCCCTATTCCAGTGCCTTTGCCAATGTTCTCATTCACCGGTTCTCGATCTTCCTTCAGAGGAGACACCAATTTCTATGGCAAACAGGTAACTTTAAGAAAATATTGTTTTCCTCTAAGAAACTTTCTTGAATATACTCAGGAACAAGGATTCTGAAAGGAAGGCCCTGACATTAGCTTCTGTTGGGTCATAAGTTGTTCAGCCATGCTTATCAGGATGTTCCCTAGAGAAGATTTAAAATACAACAAAATTTCGTCAAAGCTGCTGCTCCCTGACTAACTCAAGGCAGCAAAGTTTTGGGGAAAGAGCATGAGGAAGTCCAAGCCTTTATGTATGTCATTTCCTCTGAGAGCCTTTCCTCCTGCCTCTCCTCTTTCATCTAAGTCTTAATCATCTGTCTTGTCTAAGTTTGAATCATGGACTGACTCCTCCAGAAAATCACCTCTGACTATCACCACCCCCTTCCTCAGTGCTGGGTTGGGAATGCCCCCATGTCCTCCCACTGCACATTTTTCTCCTGTAAGTTATTCACTTACAAAACAGATTTTTAATGTTCATTTATTCTTGAGAGAGAGAAAGAGTGTGAGTGGGGGAGGGGGAGAGAGAGAGAAGGAGACCTAGGATCCGAGGCAGGCTCCAGACTCTGAGCTGTCAGCACAGCCAGACACAGGGCTTGAAGTCACGAAATGCAAGCTCATGACCTTAGCCAAAGTTGGGTGCTTAACTGACTGAGCCACCCAGGCACCCCTTCATTTACAAAAATTTTACTGAATACCTTCTTTGTACCAAAACTATTCTAAGCATTATGGATACATTATGAACAACAAAAAAAAATAAAGCAGATTTGGTACAGAATGGCCTGGGGTCAAATTTCAGCTTGGCCTGTTATTAATTGCATGACTTTGAGGAATATCCTGTGTCTCAAGTTTCTTATCTATAAAATGAGAATAACAATAGTACTTATATTTCATAAGTTTATGAAGATCAAATCACCATTGTTACCACATCCTTCAGCAGATGCATATTTCCTAAGACGAGGCATGGCAGGTTCAAATAGCAGAAATGAGCTGGGGCACAGAGAGTGAATGAGAAGGAGAGTGGTAAGAGATGAGGTTAGAGAGGCAGGGGGAATCCTGTAGGGCTGTGTAAGCCAAGATAAGAACACATCACATTGTAATTATTTACTTAACTGCAGTACCTTGCACGGAGCAGGTGCCCAAACATGTGTTTAACAAATGGGCTAGTGAAAGTTCTTTGTAACCCCACAGAGATACAGCCATTTTGGAACCTTCAGTAATAAACTACATGTTTTCTATACAGGACTCTCTTTTATACTTTAATTAAAAAAAAAAAATTAACAGTAGCATTGCATAGCAGAATGTAACAGTGTGACCAGCTGGTTAAGAAAACATACTGGGGGACACCTGGTGGCTCAGTCAGTTGAGCGGCCAACTTTGGCTCAGGTCATGATCACGAGGTTCATGAGTTCGAGCCCCGCATCAGGCTCACTGGTGTCAGCACAGAGCCCACTTCTGATCCTGTCTCCCTCTCTCTGCCCCTCCCCTGCTCGCTCTCTATCTCTCAAAAAATAAACATTTAAAAAAAAAAAAAAAAGGAAAACATTTTGGTTATTTGGAGGCAGATTATTCAGTTTGCACATTAGTCACAGCTTTTGCATAATCGATTACTTTGATTCTATTAACAAAAATTTCTTTTGAGGGAAGCAGAGTAAAACTATTGCTTTTTTTCTCCCTGTCTTGGTTGCTTCAGATTCTGTGTCTCCCTCTCTCTCTGCCCCTCTCCTGCTCATGTTCTTTCTCTCTCTCTCAAAAATAAATAAACATTTAAAAAAATTAAAAAAAATTTCTCTCCCTTGCTTTGCCCCTCCCCCTCAAAATAAATAAATAAAGTTTAAAAAAACGAAAAGCTTAATTTAAAAAAAAGATCCTCTCCCTCTTCCTCTGCCCCTCCCCCCTTCATATTCTCCTTCTCTCAAAAAATTTCTACTTTGTATTCTTTGGGAAAATAGACAAGAAAGAATCATTCTCATAATAAAATGACAACTTTAGTTATATTGAAAGTATATAATAACTCTAAAACCCTTAATATATATATTAACATGGCCCAGATTTTGTCAAATAATTCTAGAAAAGTATTTTAAAGAAGCTGTTGTGGTTTTTTCTAACATTATCTTTCTAGCTTGCTAGTTTTTTTTGTGTTAGATCTGCACAGTCTATTCTCCTTTGCTCAAGCCTATTCTTACAAAATAAACTGTATATAAAGCCTTACATATGAATTTTTTTGGTTCACATTACAGGTGCTTTAGAAGTGAATGTGTGTAGTATCAGACAGTTTACTTTAGATTTGTAAGATATTGTAGATTTTACTACTTTAGCATCACTGACAGTTGTCAGAAATGGCCTAATATGTATTCTATCCCTTCATGCCTTTTTCTTCTTCACAGAAAAGAGAGAAAAACTAACAGTTATTGAACAGCAGTTACTTTACTAGGACGTTTGAAGGTCATCTCATTTTCCCCTCACAGCGAGGTGAGCCACAGGTCACAGATAAGGCCCAATGTTACATGGCAGTCAACAAGGAGGAGAGGCAGGATTTGAGCCAGGTCCTAATATCTCAGAGCACACATTCAGCTCTAGGAATAGAATGAACTGCAAGTTTAACAGATTACACTGTTCAATTTTTCCATTTAGATCCTCTTGACTAGTTTCAGCATAATGATCGGTAAGGTTTGACTATTTATTTACTATGCCAGGCATTGTGCTAAATGTGTTAAATAGATTATCTCATGAACAATATGTTGGATTTTGGTTGCACCAGCTCCTCAAGTGGCAACATTAGTAACGCTTTACAGCACCTCCTTCAAAAGCTGATTGAAAGAGAAATCATGAAACCCCCAGGAATATATGCTCTTTTTTTTTCCTTTATTCTCTTTAGGGCATCCAATTCTACACTCAGCTAAAGACCATCACTTCTCAGTGGAAAGAAGAAGATGCTACTCTTTCCTCACCTGCCGTAGTCATGCCTACCATGGGCCGTTAGAAACAAGTTTGTTCCAGATTCAGTCCACCCTGAGTAATCTCCCTCTGTTCTTGACCAACTTCATTTGCCAACTTTGCTCAGATCAGATCTCTAGGATTGGAATACCTGGTAATTAAGACCTTTCTCAAGACCATTGGCCCCTGCAAAGTTGTTCTGAGGAGATTCCTAGTCTGACTCTGAAAACAGATTTTCACTTGCTCCTTACTTTGGTTTTTGAGGTAACTGTTGTTAACTCTGAAACACTTATATGGAATGAGATCTTAGGTTATTTTCTAAAAGTTCTCCCCTTTTCTGATGACTTGCGGAAGGGAAGATAGTGTATGTAAAGAAGATCTTCCAATAACTGGAAGAGGACTCCTTGGATGGGGAAACAGGACAGAAATTAATTCACCCTTTGGTTGATCCTCAAACACAGCCCTACATAAATGGTAGTGGGGGAGACCCCTCTGCCAAGCTTTCCTGAGCCTGTCATTTATCCCACACTATGAAGGACATAATACATTTCTACTTATCCTGTGGTTGTGACAACTGCTTTCTTTTCTGCTAAATGCCACTTTGTCCTAGTGATTCATGACCACTAATTACTAATTCTATCATTGTCACTGTTCCTACTTCTTAAAATCACTTCTCAAGGATACCTCAGTATGTACTGGATAAATCAACTTTTTGTTGTGTGTGCCAAGTGTTAAATTTCACATTTGGCTTCAACAATCATTAATGCTTCAGTCATTAATTCAGATGCAAATGGAGTTTTTTAAGAGAACTATTTCAAAAGGTTTTTAGGGCCAGAAATCAAGGGGTATTCCAGCCATGAAAGTGTGCAAGACTCTTGCCTTAAGTAAGTGTAACCAGGTATTACTTGTTGAATTTTTTATATTGTTCTTTCTTCTTGCTTGCATTTCTCGTTAGTGATAATTTTTAACGAAAGAACTCTTAATGTAGAGTAATTCATTGGTGCCTAAGAAATTTCAAGGCTCTTCATGACATGAAATAGTAAAAAAGAAATGCTTTGACAGATTCTTCTGCAACCATTATATTCAAGTGTCTTTATGCCTTTTCTTTTGATATAGCTAAACTTTATGTCAGAACAGAAACTGATGAGCTAAAAAAACAGATTCCCAACCGAATCAAGTCTTTTCGGATATAGTTTTTACCCAGTGAACTAGGAGACGGCTGCTGGCTCTGATAGAATAGTCTTTGGTCCTCAGGCAGATGATATAGGTCATTTATTTTTTCTGCTCCCTCATGAGTCACTTGGATAATGCTAATCTGCTCCATGGCAGTGATTCAGTGAACTAAGAATATCAAAACTTTGAAAACATTTGTGCACTCTGTGGATTTTAATACTACCACTGCTGGATAGAGTGTCAGAGTCTTCAATCGCTTAAGGTGACTGGAACCTTAATAAAATACATTTATGACCCTAATGGGTTTATTGGTTTTTTTGGGGTTTTTTTGTTTTTGTTTCTTTTTTTTTGGATTTGCCTTCCTAAATGTGAGGCAATAAAAATTTATAATTTGATAATAGAATGCCCTTTATTTTCTTTCTACTTATCACAGCTGGCAACTAATAGTGGTACTTAATCCAATCCAACAACAATAGGCTGGGTTGAATGAAAGCTCATATTGTCTAAATTCCAACTGGAATTAAATATAATCCCAGAGATTCCTATGTTTTCCTTATATTTAAGGGAAATCACTTTTGTAAAAATACTGACTCATCAGAATTGTGTTGCTCTAATTGGAATCAACTCATTTGTCTAGCTACTTGCTACTCAAAAGAGTTTCTTGTTTCTTATATGGAAAAAAATATGCAGTTATATTCATGCTAATAGCATCTTAAAAATTTAGTGTGGCCTCATTTGAAATTTCTCAGATCCTGTGTTGTACTAATTGATTATGAATAACAAATTACAAATAAAAAGCTCTTAAAAAGAAAACCTGGCTTTTTTGTTTTGTTTTTAAATGTTTATTTTTGAGAGAGAGAGAGTGCAAGTGGGGAGGAGCAGACAGAGGGAGACACAGAAACCCAAGCAGGCTCCGCGCTGCCAGCACAGAGCCAGATGTGGGCTCATGAACTGTGAGATCGTGACCTGAACCGAAATCAAGAGTTGGACGTTTAACCAACTGGGCCACCCAGGTACCCCTGGCTTTTTGTTTTTAATAATGCCTTCCTACATAATTCCTTTGTCCCTAGCTTATAGGGATTCAGACTTCCCAATTCTGTTCAAAGCCATTATGTTTATTATTACATAATATGGTCATTATGTTTATTATTACATAAAAGATAGTACATATTTTGGCTAGCCTTTATACTTCACAAGACAATGTATAGGTTTTTCCACATTTACTAAAAGAGGCACAAATGTGCATTTGCATTAAGTATAACATGCCTGCCATAGTGTAGACATGTTATACATGTGTTATTACTCATTTCACTGATCACTGAGAGCTCTTGGCTAGTAGAGAAAAGCACTATGACTTAGCAAGAAGTTCCATGGGGGAAAGGAAGCGTTTAGTTAGATTACAGACTCCTTACTATGTCAGACTCTTGTGATTCTTTCTGAATATTGGGTATCATCAGTTCACCAGAAGAGTCTGAGATTGGTACTTGCTGGGTGATGAAGGTTTGATCTTGAAGCTTACTGTCATCCCTGCAATGACGACAAAATGACAGACCTGTCAACAACCACATATTCATGGAACTTGGTTCAGAACAATAGACTTGTCCTACAACTCCCACTCAGTTCTGGCACATATAAAAATGTCCACCACAGCCACTGTGATCAGGCTTACGTTCATTACCTTGTCAAGACAGCTCTTACCCAAATTCCTTTGTTTCTCCATCATCAGCAACAACATAGTCTGGAACTGAAGGCCTAGAGCTCTGGCTATATTTTCTGTGGTAGATAAAAGTTAACAATGAGGCAGTGTCTCCTCTTGTCCCATATTTCAACTGTGCTTTTTTTTTTTCAAGTGTATTTATTTGAGAGAGAGCATGCGCACATGTGCATGAAAAGAGGAGGGGCAGGGAGAAAGAATCCCAAGCAGGCTTCACGCTAAGAGTGCAAAGCCCGATTCGGGGTTTAATCCTACCAACTGTGAGATCATGACCTGAGTCAATACCAAGATCAAGAGTCAGATGCTTAACTGATAATCATGATGATGATATTCCTCCAATAGCTATTAATGGTGATGCTTAAGACGGAACCAGAGTACTGACCAAAAACATGGCCAGAGAAATTCCCTTCCCACAAAAAGAACCTCAGAGCATAGAAAAATTACCCAATGGTGATGGACCCAGTATGAAAATTTCTCCTCATACTTTGGAAAGTTTGGTTTAAGAACAGGAAGTAATCATATCACTGATTGAATATTCTAATAGAAAGTGAGCTGAACAGGATTATAAAAAGTACAGTGGGGGGGGGTGCCTATCTGGTTCAATTGGTAGAGCATGTGACTCTTGATCTCAGGGTTGTGGGTTTGAGCTCCACATTAGGTGTAGAGATTACATAAAAATAAAATCTTAAAAAAAAAAAAAGCATAGTAGGTTGATTTGCCAGCAGGTAAGGACACATGCTCCACTTCTAAAACTTGTCCTCAAGTTGGTACATATGAAGCAGAATAAACCCATTCAAAATATGACTGTATTAAATAGTCTAATAATTATGCATGAGAAAAATATACTTTGGGGGTTCCTAGGTGGTTCAGTTGGTTAAGCATCTGACTCTTGGTATCAGGTCGTGATCCTGTCATGAGGCTGAGCCCCACATCGGGCTCCATGCTACATGTGGAGCCTGCTTGGGATTCTCTCCCTCCCTCCTCTCTGCCCCTCCCCTGCATTCATGTGCTTGCACATGCGCTGTCTCTCTCACTCTCAAAATAAATAAACATTTAATTTTTAAAAATGTACTTTGGATACTACTAGTACCTGAGTTACAGCCAGTGTGGTTGCTAGTGCAGTAAAGAGTGCAGTTTATTGGTTATACTCCTTGACTTAGTTCAATCACAAAAATAGCATACTATTAGATTCACAATCATACAATCAATTGAACTCTTAATGAACTTCCTAACTGCTCTGCTTGCCCTGGTAGACCATTTATCATCTAATCTCTCCCCAGTCTGGTTTGAGCTTTCTCATTTAATCTCATCTTCACCACACATTTCACTATTCGATTCCCATCTTCTTTTCCCTTCAACCAGCTCTGATATGAGATTCCAACAGGCTTAGACATCATTCCATTGCAGCTAGATTTAACTTCATTGCTTTGGTGCGAAGATTTCACTCACATTTCTTTGTTTCTGCAGTATTGAAAACAACATAGTATGGAACTTGAGACCTAGAACTCTGGCTGTTTCTTGGAGTACGGAAAAGTCAACTCACAATGAGACAGACATTCTGTAGCTATAGTCTGGATTCTACCTCCCCCTCTAAATAAAAATAAATAAATAAAATAAAATAAAATAAGACTCTTTGGAAGGCTCCCAGAGACAAAAGACCATTTCAAAGTCTTCCATCTTCCACTTAGCCTAAAATTCTTTAAACTCTTCTCTTTTGGCTGTCCTCTTTCTTATTCTCCTATTCACTGCTGTGGTTATTTCTAGCCTCGGCCCTTTACCCTTCTACCTTCATACAACCTCCTACACTCAACTACCAATTTTCACTAAATATGCTCAAATCTCCTTCCCTAAACACCTGTACTCAAATCAAGGAGTATTTTTCGTTTCAATATACTGCCATCATCTCCAGTTCAACATCGAAAACACTCCTTGCTATTTCTTCTGCCCAGAATGTTTTTTCCTCTACCCTCTCTTCCTATATACCTTTCAGAGGTCAGCTCAAGCTTTTATTTCCTCATAAACTTTCCTGACCTCCTCAGTTGGGTCATAGTCCCTTAATCTAGCCTCTCTTACCACTGTATGCCACTTCTTTGAGCCAATCTCATAGTTGTCCTTTAATATTTGTGTGATGATTTGAATAATGTTTTCTTCCCACATAGACGATGAACTCCCTGAGATTAGGAATGATGTCTTTATTTGCTCAACACTATATCCTCAACAAATAGTAGGCGCTCAGTATGTATATGCTACATGAATTAATGGATGGATTAAATACAATTTAAACATTGCCTTCACATTGGCTTTCCAGGTTTTTCACTTGTCTTTCATACCACCAGTCGTGCACTTCTAAGCTAAACACCTTAAACATTTACACTTTGTTTTCTTGATTTCTTTTGCCTTTTATCACTAAGTCCTGTCTCTCCTTCCTAAGTGCCTCAGTTTCTCCCCTTTTCCACTCCTGCCCACACCCTCCACTGCCGCACGTCCAGAGTAACACGGCAGCTTCTGCTGGTTCCCAACTCTACTTTTGTCCTGCAGTCCATCCTATGTATATGTGTCACTGCATTAGGTTAAGGTCAGCTCTGGGAACAGTGGCTTATGAACCCTTTCAGTGAGACAGTATGAGAGTAGGGCTTATCGCTCTTGTATTCCTTCAAGGCAGAAAAGGAAAGTATGTTATACTACTTTAGAATAACAGTGGGATACGTTAAGGTTTTTCAGCATGGTTTTTAAGGCTCATCATAATTTAATCTATAGATCCAACCTTGTTTCTTTTTTTTTTTTAATTTGTTTTTTAATGTTTATTTTTATTTGAGAGAGAGACAGACAGCACGAGCGGGGGAGGGGCAGAAAGAGAGGAAGACACAGAATCCGAAGCAGGCTCCAGGCTCTGAGCTGTCAGCACAGAGCCAGATGTGGGGCTCAAACCCATGAACTGTGAGATCATGACCTGAGCCAAAGTCAGATGCTTAACTGACTGAACCACCCAGGCGCCCCAACGTTATTTCTAATTACTAATTACTCTCATTGCCACCAGTTTTCCTCAAGCCATGAAGTTTTCCTCAATGTTCCTCAAACACCCCACCTCTATTCCTACCTCTGGGCTTCTGCATAGGCTGTCTACAAAGCCCCTTGCCTGATGTACCCTTCCCACTCTGTCTACTATTCCACTCTCCTACAAGGCACCCGGCAGCGTCACACTCTTTCAGTCTTCTTCCCTGAAGTCTTCCCTAACTGCTGTAGGACACTGACATGTTGTCTGAACTCCAGTGATACTTTATTGTGCCACCTGATTTTTTTCTTTGCTATGTTTGGTTTTGTTTGGGCAACTAGATTAGAAACTGTAATCAAAGGCAATGTCTCTTAATTCCTGCAAATGTTCACAGTACCTAACACAGTACCAAGCATGTAACAAGCAGTTAATAAGAGGTTGATTTATTTTAGCCACTTTATAGTTCAGTACCAGTGTTGTAGTCATTGATAAAGCATAGTGGAGAAAGAGAGTGAAACGAATCATTAAAAAGAATGATTTGGAGTATCTGTGAATTTCTGTTTTCCTCTCTAGGTCTTTATCTTGGTATTAGAGAGTCTCTAAATCAATAATCAGCTTAAAAATCACTTATTTGTTTTTGCAAACCAATAAAATCTTTTTTTACCAATAAAATCTTAATAATTATTTTGCTTCTCTTCAGTGACCACTGATTCAGCTGAACAATGCTATACCTTCCTAGCAAGCATTACCTTAAACATCTAAGATCAGTCTCTTTTCTCCCCCCTTTAATTAATCTTTCATTTTTGTGCTCATTCATTCATCTCCCATCATTCATCTCTGGGAGTGACAGGTGCTAAGCAGCATGACCCTTTTCCATTTTCTGATCCTTTCCCATTCCTTTAATTCTAAGTGAGAATAAGTTCATTCTTCCTATATGGTTTCTAGGTTTGTTAACACCTTGGTACTTCACTACAGAAATAGGGAGTTACCTGGAAACAAAACCATTCATTTTTGCAAAGAGCAATCGCAAGACTTTCTCCTTTTGCTCCCAGGTCAAATCTTCAATATCCACATTTCCTTGAATATCCGTCCTGAAGAATTTCAAAGGCAAAATGGCCAAAGTAAGCATCTCTCCTTTTTAAAATTTAAAATATGTAAATATGAGAAAAGAAAATTTCCAAACCATAACTATTATGAGGTTTCCAAATATAATGACTACAAAGCAAACTGTGTCCATTACAAAATCACGAAGTTGAAGAGGATATCAATATGCTAGCCATTCTGAAATGCTATGTAGTCTTTAAGATAAAAATAAGAAAAACTATAACACAAAAAAATGTGTGCTCAAACATTAAGCAAAAGGGCAAAAAGTTGTAATATAACATTATGCATCCAGATACAAAAAGAAAAGGAACAATACAACAAAAACTAGTTGTTTACAAGGTGAGATTATTGATAAATTCCTTTTAACATTTCTTTTTGTATAAGATATTTTGCTATGAAAACAGAGTGACAAGAGGTACGTTTAGAAAATAACACGTAACTTATCTAGTCTATTTACCTACTTCCAAATAAGGCTGCAGCTAAGCTTTCCAGGCAGGTCTTTGGCTATACTATAACCTTCCCAGAAGATTTGTAGTCTATTTACTATTTATGAAAGCTGGCTGACACTGTAGAGAGTACTGTATTTCACAATGTAAGAAATGTTTTTGCATATACATCAGTTGGGTTAGTTTTCTTTAAAAGTTTAGGTTTTGCCTTATGATCACCATACACTTAAATTGTCCTTCCCCAATCTGCCTCTTAAGCAGATGATGTAATATTTTAATCACCATTTCTGCCCTGCTGGTACAGGCAATAGAACACTGAGGTTAAGGTGAGAAGTTGTTCAGTAGCAAAAATGTCACACAGGGCAGAAGAGGAAGAGTCCAGCTTCTGCAATAACAATGTGGAGAATCATTTTATATACCTCTCTCTGAAATACCACTTTGCAGACAAAAAAATGTAAAATAGACTGGCATATGTATGCTAGGGACTCAACTTGCTTGACGTATTAAATTAAAAAAAGGACATGGGGCGCCTGGGTGGCTCAGTCAGTTAAGCGTCCGACTTCAGCTCAGGTCACGATCTCGCAGTCCGTGAGTTCGAGCCCCGCGTCAGGCTCTGGGCTGATGGCTCAGAGCCTGGAGCCTGCTTCCGATTCTGTGCCTCCCTCTCTCTCTGCCCCTCCCCCGTTCATGCTCTGTCTCTCTCTGTCCCAAAAATAAATAAACGTTAAAAAAAAAATTAAATTTAAATTAAAAAGAGGACAGGGCACCGGGGTGGTTCAGTTGGTTGAGCATCCAGCTCTTGATTTCAGTTCAGGTCATGATCCCAGGGTCGTGTGATCAAGCCCCACATCAGGCTCTGTGCTAAGCGTGGAGCTTGCTTAAGATTCTCTCTCTCTCTCTCTCTCTCTCTCTCTCTCTCCCTCTCCCCCACTCGCATGCTCTCCCTCTCTAATAAATTTTTTTTTAATTTTTTTTCTTAATGTTTTTATTTATTTTTGAGACAGAGAGAGACAGAGCATGAGCAGGGGAGGGGCAGAGAGAGAGGGAGACACAGAATCCGAAGCAGGCTCCAGGCTCTGAGCCATCAGCACAGAGCCCGATGCGGGGCTCGAACTCACAGACTGTGAGATCATGACCTGAGCTGAAGTCGGACGCTCAACCGACTGAGCCACCCAGGCGCCCCTCAAATAAAATTTTTTTAAAAAGAGGAAATTACAGAGAAATTATTGGTAATACAAGTAATAGACTTCTAAATATGGCAAAAAGGTTTTAAAAAATTATGGTATGGACATTTTGAAGAAAACAGTCTTATCTTTCAGAAGCCACTGACCATGTCCAACCTTCCCAACAGATACATAGTTTAAAAGAACCTACTAATTAATCCATTAAAAAATAAATCAGAAAACACATTTGGAAGCACTGTTAATAAGGTGTTCAGTACATAGTAGTAGGGAGTCCTTTTAAGTTTCTCAAGCTAAGGCCTTTGAAGAACCTAATTGCACTGGGAGATAAAACTTTTTTTTTCAGAATAATCTTTAAAATGCACTCTAATTTATGGTTCATAGGAGTTAAGAGTGCACTGACAGAAACGCTAACAGGAAACAGTCATTGTATAAAGTCTACAACTGTCTCAAGCATCCTGCTACCTTTATTATGGTGGCAGTAGATCTGTAGCATGTATTTTGGAAACTTGCAAGGACTTTTGGTTAGTACAATGATGGGGTCCCACTCCTGGATGTCCTCCAACCCATAGAACAGTTCTGTGCAACAAAGAATTATTACAAAGAACTGTTATATTGATTTCTTAAATTATATGTTTAGTTAGATATTATCTATGAATTTCATCTCAGTAAAAGGAACGTTACAAAATATTTGTGAAAGTAAGCTTATCAAAAATGTTTAACCTTAATCTGATCACACCTTTATAATGAATTTACAAAAAAGAAAATAAAGGAACATGTTCAAAGATACTACAATGACATTCTATGGAACAAATGATCTAGTCTCTTTAATAAGTCTCTGTCTTGAAAAAAGGAAATCTACTAAGAATACCTACTAAGCCCCACACACAGTGCTAAGCACAGGGGTTATAAAGACAGGTAAGACAGTTCCTATCTTCGAGTAACTTAGTGAGTAATCTATTCAATACTTAGATATTATGTAACTGAACTCCTCAGAGTGCTTATTTCTCTAAAGGGCACAAAAATAGCTGCACAAAGGATAAAATATTAAAGCCATGATTAGTACCATTTCTCAGCCTCCATAAGATCTTGAGTTACGCTATTGGTGCTGTGCTCTTTGCCATCGAACGTTCGGATCCGGGGATATTCTGTTCTTCCTGCACATGCCTCTCTCATTTTAAAATTGAAAGCAGCTTGTGCTACCTTTTTGTAATGCTTCCTGCCCAGTAGGATCTGTTGCTTCACTTGGTGCAGAGCATCTAAAAAGAACCTTTCCACTTCTGTTCTCTCATCCAGTATGTTCTTGGCCAGCCTCTTCACTCGATTCATTTCCCTGTCCTTCATCTGGAGAAGATGTTGCAGCTTGTCAATTTCAACCTGACCTGCTTGGTTCTCTATCATTGCCTGTCGCTGCATTTTTAGAACTTCAGCCTCAAACTCTCTGGTCATACAACTCAGGGCAGTCTCCAAGCTTACCACCTTTTTCTGAAGAGTTTGGATTTGTAATCTCTGCTGGGTAAACTGCATTATCTTTTCCTTAACCAACAGATCATTGATTTCCTAAAAACAAAGATGAGAGAGTTGATTTTCTTTAATCAATTTCAAAACTTAAAAGTTCCTCACTAATTTCCATTACATCATTAGCTTAAATTTGATACCAGGTTGAGATGATGATATTTGGTATTCTGTGTACCGAGAGAAAAAACATCCCAGGGTTCTTCTCTGGACTTGTGAAGGCCACTAATTTTGCTGATTAAGAAACTTTCCTTTCTCTAAAATTCCAATAGTTTAAATATTTTATATTATTGAAATGGGTAATTTCAAAATCAATAAGATTATACAGTAAAACATTAACAACTGTATACTGGAAAATGTTTCCTATCCTAGCCTATAGGCTAGTGGCCTATCCCTTTTCCATTGTCCCTTTCCTCCTTAGTAATAAAACTCCATTTTTTTTTTTTTTTTTTCCAGGAAGGCAGGAAGCCCAATTGAAAATTCCCAGTCTCCCTTGCGGTTCAGCAAAGCTATGTAACTAAGTTCTGGTCAATGAAATGTAAGTAGAAGTGTTTGCAGGACTTCCAGGAAGACTTCTAAAGGGGAGGGGGGGGCATAATTTTTCCTCCCTGTCCTTCTTCCTTCCTGCTTTCTGGGTAATGGTTAGAGATCTAGCAGCTGCTTTGGGCCATGAAGTAACTTTGGGGATGTAAGCCATACGTTGCCCAGCAGAGTTAAGGAAACTGAGTCTCTGTTGACTTTGTGGCACTACCCTTCCAGCTCTGGATTGCTAACCTCCAGACTTCATTTAGAGGAGAGAATAAACCCTTACATGGTAAAGCCACTGTTGTTGGGGCTGTTACAGCTGAACCTATTCGGAACCAGTAATTCAGAGACCAACTCTAAGCAAAGTAAAATGAGTATTCTAAGGTAGTAGAGGATAGGGTTTACATTTATGTTTCTGATATATTCTTTATAAAGCCAAGTCAAATACTTCTTTTTTTATGTTTATTTATTTATTTATTTATTTTTGAGAGAGATAGAGAGAGAGCACATGCTCAGGGAGGGGCAGAGAGAGAGAGAGAGGGAAGCAGAGAATCCCAAGCAGGCTCCGTGCTATCAGCACAGAGCCTGATGTGGGGCTTGAACCCACGAACTGTGAGATCATGACCTGAGCAGAAATCAGGAGTTGGACTCTTTAACTGACTGAGCCACTGAGGCATCCCAAGTCAAATACTTCTTATGCCATTCTCATAATTAATCCTTTCAAATAAGAAAGGTACATCATCCAGACAGAATAAAAATGGTCCCAAAGTCCTCATGTATCATTATTATACTCAATTCTTCATATTTACCAACCCAATCCTTAAATAAACAAACGAGCAAACAAACAAAAAGCCCAGCAAGTCCAAATGGAGTGGGAACCTTCTGATGTAAAAGGAAAGTTTGAGTATCTTGCAACTTCTGGGAGTTTTTTTGTAGAGCGTCAGCTTCCTTCAGGTGGTATGTGAGGGCTTTCTGGAGATAAACATTCTCTTTAAAAACGGCTCTTCCAGCATGGTTCAGTTGCCTGAAATAGATAGATATATGATCCCAAAACACAGGTGTTAAGTTTTAGATATTACCAAACTAGAACAATGACTGCCTTATCCCCCAACATTAAAAATAATGACCACGACGTATTTAGTTTATGGTAGGGACTCAAAAGAGGTGGGGTATGTGACTAAGTTTTCACCAATGGAAAGTGAAAAGTTACGTGTTACTTCCAGTCCAAGGCAGTTAGGAGCAGATGGGTTTCCATGCTCTCTCCTGTCCATATGACTGGGTGGAAGAAGTCCAAGATAGAAACAGCCCCAGTTCCCGAATCACCACTCAAGTAGAGCTATCAGACTTATACTGGATTGTTAAGCGAGCAAGAACTAAACCATTGAGACTTCGGAATTTATTAACACAATTAAATGTTACTTTCACTAACATACCTCATGACAACTCTATACAGTTGCTATGATTAACCCCGTTTTTAGACGAAGAAATTTAATTTCAAAAAGGTTAGGAAATTTTCCAACAGTCAGTCATGTCGGTATACATGTTGAGAACCAAAGTCTAACTTCAAAGCCAGGGTTATTTCCTCCACACCACCTTGCTGCAGAAAGGGTGGGTGAAAAAGGGGCGGGGACACAAAGAGAAAGAAATAACGAGGGAAAGTAAACAAGAAAATTTGAAGAAAGCAAACCAAGAGAGAAGGGAGAAGACAATATGATGAGAACAAAACAGACCAGCAAAGAGATAAGAGAAGCTATGAAAAAGAAAAAGGAGGCAGCAGTCTCTTACGCGATAGCTTCATGGTGAGCTCTCTCTGCCAGCATTATTATCTTCTTTTCAGCCTCTTGTTCTAGTCGATGCTAAAAAAGAAAACAGACTTTTTTTTTTAAAGTTTATTTATTTATTTTGGGGGTGGTGGCGGCAAGAGAGAGAAAGGACAGGCCTTCAGCTGTCAGGGCAGAGCCCAACAAGGGGCTGAATCTCACTAACTGTGAGATCATGACCTAAGCCGAAATCAAGAGTCAGATGCTTAACGAACTGAGCCACCCAGGTGCCTGTAGGCTGTTTTAATAGAGTTATATTTCTAACAAATTTACACACCAAAAAGTGAAGTATTTATTTTATAATGTCAAACAAAATACTCCTGTCCACATGACCTAGTGTGAAGAACTCCAAGTACTGGTGGAATAGCTAGCAAAGAGGATAGTGTGAACACAGGAACCTCAGGGTACCATCTGATCTCCCCATTAAAGAAGCAATATGACACATAAATAGAAAAAAAAAAAGTCCACATCAATATTGGAAAGTGGAGCTTGGATAAATTTCTGCTAAATACAATGTGGTTAGAGTCATTTATTTATCCAACAAATCCCTATTGAGCATTAGTATTGTATCAGATTTTTCAGATGCTGGAGATTCTGTGGTGAAAAAAACAGATAAGGTCCCTGTTCTGACAGACCTTGTATTCTAGGTGAGATCCAAACAACGATAATAATTAAAGTGCACTGAGCTTTTACCACGTGCCAGGCATGGTTCTAAGAGCTCTATGTGTATTACTTACCTATCACAAGAACCCTAAAAATTAGACACTATTATTATCACCAAAAACAAGGACTGAGGAAACAGGGAAGGAGAGGTTAGTGACTTGCCCAAAGTCAGATAGCTAGTAAGTGGCAGAGCAGAGATTCATACGCAGGCAATGTGATGCTTGTTTGCTCCCTAACAAGCAAACAAATGAGAGAATTAAACTGTGATGAATGCTGTGAATGTAATAAATGGAGTAATGAGATAGATAGTAACTGGGGGAGATTATGTTAGATTGGGGTTTAAGGAATCCATTTCTGAGGAAATGACATTTGAGCTCCTAAGAATGAGAAGAGCCAGAGCTGGAGGAAGAACATTCCAGAAAGGAACACCAAGTACAAAAATATGTCATTGGGAAAGGGCTTGGTGGTTCAAGGAACAGAAAGGATTAAATAGGGAAACAAAACACCTATAACCTGAGGGATGTGCTTTATATGACCAGGTGGAGCATACTATAGTAAGAGGCGAATAAACAGGGCTTACCGGAAAGCCCTCTGCCACAAACCAGCAGCACTGGGGTTCAAACCAGCACAGGAGTTCGTACCTAACCATGAAGTTTACACCGAACATACTGAGACAGCTACTGCTGTGGCTGGCCATCCCAACACTCATTCCCATCCTCCCTTTCCAGCTTTCACTAGTGTCTGGAAAAAAACACACTCACTTTCCCAGCATCCAATATAACATGGCTCTGTCCAATGAGATAGATGTAAGACAAAATCTGCTAAGAGCTTCTGGGAAAGCTTTTATGGTTTCCAAATAAAAAAGGACAGATACAGCTGGAGCCTCCCTTCTTCCTGCCTTAAACACAGACAAATCTTAGAGCTGCATTAACCATCTTGCAACTCTGAGGGAAAGGCCAGCAGCCACCTACTTCCAGACATAAAAATCCTATTTATATAGGCACTGTCAGACATGTATGCTGCAATCTGACGAAGCGCTCCTAACCTTTGTGGAACTGCTGCACTTAGCAGAGAAGAGAACAGGCTTAGGGGGTGGGATAGAGAGAAAAAGGCAATTGAGAGCAGCCCATTCCTGAGGACTTCCACTCCTAACAGTGCCAGAAAGTGCCTGAGAAGGAAAGCACCAAGATGCTGCTCCTGCCCCATTCCTAGGTTATTTAATACAGAAACGGGAAATCTAGAGCCACTTTTTACGGCAAATTTTTTATCTAAAGCTGATATGAGTACTTATTTGCCCCACCCTCAACTTCCTACATCCCTACCAGTTTCTGAAAGAAATCTGTTCAATTCTTCCCTAAGAATGAACAGTTAAAGGAAAGTTTAGAAGACTTAAAGAAAAACCATGGGTCCTCTGAAAAGCTCACAGAGAAGTGTTCCAATGCACTTCCCACAATTTGGAGAATTAATGTCAGAGGCACAGAGAAATGTGGAAGTTTGTGATATGCTAAGGAACATTTTTGAGCCCCCTTTTTATTAACACCCTTAGTTTAGCTTGGTTTGACTAAGGAAACACCTTCACGTGTACCAGAGTGACCTTTCCCATCTCATCCCCCTACATAATGTGCTACATGCAGCTTTCCGTCCACTAGGGGAACACCAAGCTGAAGGGACTGTGTCCTGAAGCTTCGGATAACAATCCCTCTTTAGGATTTCAAGAATCTCTAACTGACTAGACACTGAGATATCTAGAACAGGTTTCATTTTCCCTATTTTTTTATCTGCTGTGATTTGATAAACAATCCTCTAATAAGATACCAAAAGAAAGGTTGACATGTCTCAGAGTGCATATAGATACTTATAATGTTTTAGTAAACAAAATATTTCTTCTTTTTAAAAACAAAATATTTCTTAATTAACACTAAAGTGTTGTACCTTTTCTTCAAAAAACTTGCCCTCCAATCTTCTAAGAGTCTCCTGATGTTTCCGCTCCGTGTTCCTTAAATTCTCCTTAAGCTATAATTACAATAACAAAAGAAAAAAAAAGATCAGTAGGAAATGGGGGTGACTGAGGCACATTTCTGGAAAATTCTCAATAAAAAAACATTCTCTGTGATACATTATTTCTTAATCCTGAACACACAGGAAAATTTCATGTCCCTACCCGTGAGTACCATATTTCCCACCAATCATCTATAGACTTACAAGATCAGTATTGAGTTTCTAAAAAGTTATTCATGAACAACAGTTCCCAGAACAGACAAGTTGTTCTCATAATCATATTTGCCAAATATCTTCATTTAAACATGTAGACTCATAGAATCATAATATTTTAGAATTGGGGCACCTGGCTGGCTCAGTTGGAGGAGTGTGTGACTCTTGATCTCAGGAGTTCAGGTCCCACGTTGGGTGTAGAGATTACACTTTAAAAACATAATATTTTAGAATTGAAAGGGACCTTAAAATTCACACCAGACAATCTCCCACTTAATATAGGATTCTTTCTATGAGAAAAATATCTAGAGACAGAAGTATCACAAATTCAAATGTCATTAATTCATTAGACTAGCCTTTCATAGTTCCCATTTTTAGAAAATTCTCCCTAGTATTAATCTAAAATACATCTCCCTATGATTCTCATAGATGGATCCTTCTGTCCTAAAAACATGTATACATGGAATAAAAAGGACATAAAACTCTTCTAGGCAAAGAAAAGTAAGCTAATTTAAAGCTATATTGTAGTCTACATTTACTGGCAATCAGTCAGGCTGAAATAAGCATACTCCATCTAATCCATAAAAAAGGCAGTAGAGTGTCCCATGAGACAACTGTTTGACTCTGGGCAAATCACTTCTCTAAGTCTCAGGTTTCCAGGAATAAGAAGAGAATAATAATAGTAACTAGCTCATAGGGTGTGGCCAGGATTAAATAACAAACAATACATGTAAAGTACCTAGCTAGAATAGTAACCATTTAATATACCAGCTAGTTATTATTATATCTACTACTGTCCTCCCTTATACTTAATAATTATCCTGTGATCTCTGTCCAAAGTGTATTAAATCTCCATTTTATATGATCTCATTCAGATATTCTTTCTCTCTGTATTTTTCATACAATTTTTAAAAAATGCCTTCTGATATCATTAAAGACTGAAAATTAATGTCAGTGTACAAGTTTATGGAAATGTCTATCATCTTAGTGTGTGGGAAGATGGACCTTTCAAAATCCATAAATTAACAAATGTTTCTAAAGATAATTAGGTAATACCTACCAAAAACCGTTCTTTTTGGGGTGCCTGGGTGGCTCAGTTGGTTAGGCGACTGACCAGCTCAGGTCGTGATCTCGTGATTCTTGAGTTTGAGCCCCGCATCAGGCTGACTGCTGTCAGCACAGAGCCCACTTTGGATCCACCGTCCCCCTTTCTCTCTGATCCTCCCCTGCTTTGCTCTCTCTCCTCTCTCGCTCTTCTCTCAAAAAAATTTTTTTAAATCTTTTTTAAGTTTATTTATTTATTTATTTATTTTTTGAGAGAGAGAGAGAGAGAGAGAGAGAGCAAACACAAGCACATGAGCAGGGGAGGGAGAGAGAGAAGTGAGAGAGAGAATCCCAAGCAGGCTGTGCTCAGCACGAAGCCTGACCCAGGGCAGACACAGGGTCCACCTTGGTCCAAACTCAAGAATCAGATGTTTAACTGACTGAGCCACCCAGGTGGCCCCTATCAAAAACCTTTAAAAGTTTATGTTCTTTAACCTACAAATTCCACCTCAGAGAAGTTATCCTAAATACTAATTACAGATGTAGAAAAACATTTTGTTACCTAGGTGTTCATCAGTTTATAATAGTGAAAAATTAGAAAAAAGCTCAGATGTCTAACAATGAGGGACTAATTAATAAATCATGATACATCTACCCATGATGCATCTTACCTAATAAATTATGATACATATGCCTCGACTAGTCAAAAGATTTTATAGAAAAATATGTAATGGCATTGAGGGGTATCTGGGTGGCTCAGTCAGTTAAGTGTCTGACTCTTGGTTTCGGCTCAAGTCATGATCTCACGGCTTGTGGGACTGAGCCCCCCATCTGGCTCTGTGCTGACAGCATGGAGTCTCCTTGGGATTCTCTCTCCCTCTCTCTCTGTCTCTGTCTCTGTCTCTCTCTCAAAATAAATAAACTTTAAAAAACAGTACCTTTTTTAAAAAAAAGAAAAAAGGAAAATATGTAATGGCATTGAAAAATGTTCACAACAAAAGTGAAAAAGTCAGGGTAACAGTTTGTACATAATAACCTCATTTTTTAAAAAATAGCATATATATATATATATTTGAAAGATGGCTATTTATTTATTTATTTATTTGAGAGAGAGAGAGAGAAAGAGAAGAGGGGGAGCATAGGGAGAGAAAGGCAGATGGGGGAGAAAGGCAGAAGGAGAAACACAGAATCTTAAGTAGGCTCCATGCTCAGCATGGAGTCGGACACGGGGTTCGATCCTACAACCCCAGGATCATGACTTGAGCTGAAATCAAGAGTCGGATGCTTAACAATCTGAGCCTCCCAGGCGCCCCCTAAAATGCCATGTATTTTTAAACGTCTCTACATAGAGGAAGAAAAAGAGAAAGAAAATAGACCAAAATATTTAATGGTTATCTCTAGGTAGTATAACTGTGAGGAGAGGGCTTTTAATTGTCTTCTTTTTTATCAGCTAAATTTGCTGCAATGGGTATTATCGCTGTCAAAAGAAGATAGACTAAAACAAATTATTTTAAAATAACTGCAACCTACCAATGTATGCTCCTTCTGTTAATTACATAGATAGAAATCATTTTTTCTTTAAAATTTATGCTTTGAGTATTTTTTGATAATCTAAATTTAACTAGCCTCTTTTCATTTGTATAGTGAATTCCATATACACAGTATAATTAATTTTCTTCCTTTATCTATATACTCCCCTCATTTTAAGTTCACAGGCCTCTACATCTGCCCTAAATCTTCCATATTTTGGATTCCAGAGAACCACCTTATTTTTTCCCACAAACCAGTATCTTTTGCCTGAATTTTAAGTCTTCCTGGCCCACGTCCCTTTTGAAAAGTCCGAAATCTATTTCTCCATTAGGTGGCAATATTGTTCTTAAAAAAAAGGAATCATACCTCTAGAATACCCACTAGTTAATTCATATTGATTCAGATTGTATACCTATACTTAAGATAGCTATTGTGAGAGTTCCTAAAAAGTTACCAATCTTAAATTGATTCAATCTTCAGTATTTTCATATTAAAAAATTTGATATTCCTTCTAGAAAATTTTAAGCTTTTTTTTGGAAATTATTAATTGTAAAGTATTTTGAGTATATATTGCAATGATTTAATATACATATACATTATGAAAGGATTCCTCCCATCTAGTTAGTAGAAAACTTGATATTCCTTCAATTACATTTTTTAAGTTTATTTATTTTGAGAGAGAGAGCTCAAGCCGGAGGGGCAGAGAGAGAGAGAGAGAGAGAGAGAGAGAATCCCAAGCAGGCTCCACATGTCAGCACAGAGCATGATGTGGGGCTTGAATTCACAATCTGTGAGGTCATGACCTAGCCAAAACCAAGAGTCGAACACTTAACCGACTGTACCACCCAGGTGCCCCAATCTTCAATTACATTTTTTTAATGAAAAGACCTACTCAGAATTTAACAAAGATTTATTGAGCATTACTGTGTTATCTTGTATTTGATGAATACAAATGAACAATGATGTTCATGCCTCAAAGAATTTGTAACTAGCAGGGGAGAAAAGACAAATAATGAATATGTCAAGGTAAATGAGCAAAGTGGTATAAAAGAGATAAAAAATGTTATGAAAACACACAAAGTATTACTTTTTTTTGCTAATAATCTTTTTTCTTTTTTCCAGCTTGATGAGATAAAATTGACATATAAAATGGTATAACATATAACATGGTATAAATAATAAATAAATAAATAAATAAATAAATAATGAGCTAACACCTCCATATTGTCACATAATTACCATTTCTTTTTTGTAGTAAGAACATTTAAGATTTATTCTCTTAGCAACTTTCAAGTATATAATACAGGATTATTAGCTATCATCATCATACTGTACATTAGAATCCCCAGAACTTTTCAATCTTATAACTGGAAGTTTGTATCCTTTGACCAATATCTCCTTATATCCTCCTCCCTCCCAGCTTGGGTAACCTCTACTCTGTTGCTCGGAGTTCAGCTCTTTTTTAGATTCCACATATAAGGGATATCATATAATGTTTATCTTTCTGATTTTTTTCATTTAACATAACACCCTCAAGTTTCATCCAAGCTGTCACAAATGGAAGAAAATTAATACTTTTTTTCATAGAAAATTATTACTTTGATTTATTTTTTAAAAATTTTAATGTTTATTTTTGAGAGAGAGAGAGGCAGAGAGAGAGGGAGACAGAATCTGAAGCAGACTCCAGGCTCTAAGCTGTCAGCACAGAGCCCAACACAGGGCTCAAACCCACAAACTGTGAGATCATGACCTGGGCTGAAGTCAGACCTTAACCGACTGAGCCACCCAGGTGCCCCTAAAATTATGACTTTTAAACATGACTCTGGGGAACAGCCTTATGGAGGATATGCATTTGAGCTGAGCCTTTGAAGAATCAGTAAAATTTTAATGGATAGAGATCTATTGGGAGTATATTCTGGATAGAAGAAACAGTTTGAACTATGAAAAAAATGGCAGAAAGGGGGTGCCTGGTTCAGTCCATTAAGCGTTCAATTCCTGATTTCCGCTCAGGTCATGATCTCATGGATTGTGAGATCGAGCCTCACATTGTGCTCTGTGCTGACAACAGAGAGCCTGCTTGGGATTCTTTCTCTCCCTCTCTCTCTGCCCCTCCACCATTTGCTCACTCTCTCTCTCAAAATAAACAAAAATGAACTTTAAATTTTTAACGTTTTATTTATTTTTGAGGCAGAGAGAGACAGAGCATGAATGGGGGAGGGGCAGAGAGAGAGGGAGACACAGAATCGGAAGCAGGCTCCAGGCTCTGAGCCATCAGCCCAGAGCCCGATGCGGGGCTCGAACTCACGGACCGCGAGATCGTGACCTGAGCCGAAGTCGGACGCTTAACTGACTGAGCCACCCAGGCGCCCCAAAAATGAACTTTAAAAAATATGGTAAAAAGACTTCAGGGATGAGTAAATATCCAGTTTGGATGAATTAAAGGGGGGGTGCACGAGGAAGTAAAAGGAGAAAATAATGTTTCAAAATAGGTGTTGGGTCTTGACTTTCACATCAAGGCATCTGGACAATACTAGGTTTACAAAAGAGAAATACTAAAGAAGATTCTTCAGGGAGTTAATCAGAACATTTCCGTATTGGTGCATACTTTGGACTGTGGTGATGTGGTGGTTTTAAAATACATCCACAACTTCTTTGATGGTCCTCCCTTCAAATGATGGAACCTAATTCTCCATCCTTAGACTGTGGGCCAGAGTTAGGGATTCACTGCTAACTAATAGAATATGACAGAAGTAATGCTGTACAATTTCCAAGGCTAAGTCAAGAAAGGGATAGCTTCTGTCTGGCTTTCTTTGGGATTATTCACTTTGGGTAAAGTCATTGAAAGGCCCATGTGGGAAGATGCTGAGGCCTCTCAGTAATTACTAGTCCCAACTTGACAGCATGTTAGTTGGCACTCGGAAACAGATCCTGAAGCTCTAAGCAAGCCTCCAGATGACTGCAGCCCTGGCTGATATCTAGACTGTAACTTCATGGAAGACCCTGAGCCAGAATTTCCCAGTTAACCTAATCCCAAATTCTTTTTTTTTTTTTTTTAAAGTAGGCTCCACACCCAACGTGCGGCTTGAACTCGTGACCCTGAAATCAAGAGTCACATGCTCTATGGAGCCAGCCAGGTGCCCCAAACTGCTCCCAAATTCTTGACCCATGGGTTTTGTTAAAAATCCATTTGTTTTTAACAAATGTTTAGTGTAGTTTTAAGCTGCTAGATTTGAGGGTAATTTTTCTTCAATAATAGGTAATACTGCAGGTGAAGAAATAGAGAGGGCACGACTAGAAGTACTGGGCAGGGATTCAGATCAACAGGGTTCTGCTACCAGCTCTACAAGTTACCACGAAAGTCACTTAACATCTTTGTGTCTCAGTTTTGCTCATCTATAGAATGGCTTAAATTGGCCCTAAAGTTTCTTTCAGCTCTAAGATTCTATGAATTCCATGAAAGGATTTCATTTTAGATGGTTGCCTTATATCACTCACTTAGCAAGTTTTATTAGTAAGTACCAGTCTAGCAACTAGTGAGGAGTGACAAAGACATTCACAAGTAGATGATCTGGCTCCTTTTATTCTCCTCAGTTTACAAAACTAATGAACAATACAAACATAAAATAACTAGAGAAGACAGTTATATAGCTGCTATTTTAAGGACTTTAATGTGGTTTGTTATTGTTGTCGTTTTTGTTATGTTTTGTTTTGTTCTGAGAAAGAGAGAAAGAGACCAGGTGGGAGAGGGGCAAAGAGAGAGGGAAAGAGAGAAACCCAAGCAGGCTCCTTGCTGTCAGCACGGAGCCCAACGCAGGGATCTAAGATCAAATCAGATGCTTAACGGACTGAGCCACTCTGGTTCCCCTTAAGGACTTTAAAGGTCTGGAAACACATAGAAGGAGAGAGTTCCTCAGAAAATACTGCACAGGAGCTTGTATAAAGATGAGCTACTGAAATTAAGAACAATTTTAAAGTAACAGAACGACAGTTGTTAAGCAACAGGCAATCAAGTTCACAAAGTCAGCCAGGCAGGGAGGTTGGGAGATAACTTTGCAATTATGACAGAAAGAGTTAAAACACTTTCCTATACATTCCTCCAATTTAAGAAAGTGTCTTAGACTTTCCCACTTTGCCTAAAATGTGCCAACTCATTCCTTTAATTAGAGCTCTTAAGAGTACTCTATTACGATTTTTAAAGCTATATAATCATAACAAGTAAATATCAACAATTATGACGTTACTCCTCTTACTGGAGACTAGTAGGAATAAATATGCTAAATATTTTACACACATTACTTTATTTAATCCACACAACATCTCTAAGAGGAGACACGTGATATTATAGCCACATTTTACAAATGAAGAATCTGAGACTCAGAGAAATTAACAGACTATCCAAGGGCCACATAGCTATCAGCTGCGGAGCCAGGACATGAAGTCCCTGATTTCAACCACTACAGTATCTTGTCTGACTTATTCATTTCTCATACACCCTTGCAATTTGGCAGTTAGCTGGGAGGTAAACAGAGATAGGATGCAGGAACTTTGGTTTCCCATCAGACCTTGTTCTTGCTCAATAGGGTTCTGGGGAGCCCAAGGACTGCTTGAGAGACATTGCATGCTTGGAGAATACCATGACCAAGAATGAGAGGCATCAAAAGGGATGGTGGAAGGGCCTTAAATAATACTAAATAATACTTAAATAATACTAATTTCTATAATCATAATTTTAGCAGTAGTAATACTAGCAGCAGAAACAGCAACAGCAGGTAATATTTACCACCCAGTGCTAAGCATTTAAAATAGATGATTTCATTTAGTCTTCACAACGACCCTTTAAAGTTGGTACCATTATTCCCAGCTCCATGGCTTAGATGAGGAAGCTTAACAAGATAATATTCAAGTAGTGAAAACAGTATTTATACTCTAGCAGTCTGACTTTAGAGCACCAACTTTCAGCCCCTCCACTATATGAAATATGGTTATCTTAGGTGGTAATGCTACTGCTATTACTAATAACAGCAGCAGTATTTAATTGCACATTGGAGCAGACTCACACCAGGAATGTCGCTAGCATGTGTTAGGGTGTTGGTAGCTTGAAATTGGCCATAATAAGAGTATTTATACCAAGGAAACCAGCAAATGCTACAAATCAGGACTTCTGTTTGCAGAGCACTACATACTATTGTAAATATAATTGTCTCTTATATGACATAATGCTATTTTAAGCACTGTAACTATATGAACTCATTTAATCCTTACAACAACCCTATGAGCCTATGATGAACTCTTACTATCCTCATTTTACAGATCAGGAGATCAAGGTATAGAGAGGTTAAGTAACTTGCCCAAAGTCACAAAGCTGATTTCTGCTACTGTGCCCAACACTCATCTACTAAATGTAAATGTAGTGCCATTTACTACATTATTATTAATGCAATAAAACTATATTCCGAGCTGAGGGAATGGAAAGAGAAAAAGCATAGCGAAGTCAGAGAAACTTTCTGAAAGTACGGTTTTCCTCACCCCACCTACCCCTACCCAGAGAACCTTCTAAAATGTTCTAAAATTATCACTCATCAGTCTCAACCTAGTTTCCTTTGGGACTTTCTACTTTGTTTTCCCCTACTGTTTTCCAAGAACTGTAGTGTGTTTCTTATTGAAGTGACTCCAAAGGTTTAATTACTGATAAAAGCAGAAGGTGTGTTGGCTGAGATTTGGTGAAGTTACAAAGAAATCAATGCTTAGAAAAGTCTAACCAAGACTTTTTTGCACCCAGTGCTACACTCATGATGTCTTCTACTTTCTCTCAAATAATCTCTAAAATGCCAAAGGGAGTCCTTTACCATCTCACAGGAGTAAATGTCTATGAAGGCTTTTGCACACATAAGTATAGTATTGTGAGGGGCACCTGGCTGGCTCAGTCAGTAGAGCATAGGACTCTCAATCTCAGAGTTGTGAGTTCAAGCCTCATGTTGGGCAAGGAGCCTACTTAAAAAGACAAAAAAAAAAAAAAAGTATAGTATTGTGACATTCACTTTATTGTGGCACTCTGGAACCAAACCTGCAATATCTCTGAATTATGCTTGTAGTTAATCCTAATCTCCTTTTTTCAAAGTATTTATTTATTTATTTATTTATTTATTTATTTATTTTAAGAGAGAGAAAGCACGAGTGAGGAAGGGACAGAGAGGAGACAGAGAGAGAGAGAAAGAAAGAGAAAGAATCCCAAGCAGGCCCCTCACTGCTAGCACAGAGCCCCATGTGGGGCTCGAACCCACAAAGTCGTGAGATCATGACCTGAACCAAAACCAAAAGTCAGATGCTTGAGCGACTAAGCCACCCAGGTGCCCCTCTAATCTCCTATGTTTAAAGAAAGAAAGAAACTTACGTCATCTAATTCTTTCTCCACTTGGATTTTTCTCTTCTGGAATTGTTTTATTGTTTTCAGCTCTGTCTGAATCATGCCAATTTCTTTGGCTTTTTGCTGGAACTCTCCCTCCAGCTCATTTATTTGCACAATATACTTTTGTTCCTATATGCAAAAAAACAAAAAACAAAACAAAACAAAAAACCCAAACAGTTAAATGAATTAGGAAAAAGAACAGAAGTCCCACAAAGTTGTGTTCCCTTGAAACCTTAGGCCATTTGTCTATCTTCTTTGAAGAAATGTTCCCTTTTTGTTTTTGCAGAAAGTTTTACTTTTTGTTAGAAGATACCAAGTGCCTTGAATAAGAAAGAACTTCTAGAATGAGCTGATCTTATCTAGAAAATGCAGGTTAATTACTAAAAAGAGGTTTGAGAAGACTAAACAAATCTTTAATTTGTAAGAAAGAGAAGTAACAGCCCTAACCATAAATTAAAATTAGTAAGCTAAGAGATAAAGGAAGGGCCAGTATCTCTAATAAATCAAGAGAGAAGGAGAAGGTGGGGAAAAAAAGAGGAAGGAAGAGGGAGGAGGAAAAGGAAGTGGAGGAGTAGAAAGGAAAGAGAAGGAGAGAAGAGAAAAAAAAGAGGAAGAGGAGGAAAAAAGGGCCAATAACAATTTAAAAAATGAATGAGTTGTCAAAAAGAAATGCAAATGACCCTCAAACATGAAAAAATGCTCAGCCTAGCTCAAAATAAGAGAAATGCAAGTTGAAATACACTAGAATACCCTTTTTCACCTATCATGTTGACAAAAATCAGTTTTGACAATATACTCTGGTATATTGTGAAGACATGGATAGTTTGATTTCTCAGAATATAACACGCTTGATTTGACTTTGGAGCCACATAAATGTTTTACGTAATTATGTAATTACATAACTTTAAAATTACATAATTTTATATAATTCCATAATTTTAAAAAGCAACTCCCCAGAATCAAAAACAAAATGTGTTCTTGAGTTGGTGGCATAATCACACAGAAAGAAATTATTTCAAATGGTAATGTAATTTGATCATAGATCCCTATTGGTATATATCCAGAGGGGAAAAGTGCCCCCTAAAATCTTAAACTGTTTCCACTAATCTATGTTGGTGTTAGTTATTCTGTGACTGTTGATGTATTGAGGTTTGAAGCAATAACTCAATCATACCTGATATTAAGAACCAGAATTTCTGGTGAGAGAGAAAGGAGACTGGATCAAGTAAAAACCCTGTACTCCTGCATCTGAATTTATATTTCCTACCTCCATCCACTGAAAAGCCATTGAAAGGACAAACTCAGGAGCACCACGACTACCAGATCATTTTCTACAAAAGCAGTTTTGCTATTTTTGAGCTTCTGCACAATCAAGTGTGTGAGCTTTAAGGTCACTGAGGCTGCTCTTAGGACCTATTCACTTACTCATTTTGTGTCTTAAATATCTGAGCTTGCCAGAAACCTGACCACCCAGTAAGTAAAAGTAGTAGTATCTAGACACTCACCAATTTCTCATTCTCCTCTTTGGCTTTTTCCTTTGTTTCATTCAATTGCTGTTTGAGTTTTTCAATCTGTAGAAGTTGGAAATACCGTCAGGAAGGTAAAAAACATTGCTCTGTGTCTTATCTTTATTAAATAGCCTAGTTTTCACATGATATTAAAACCAATAGGGTTGGAGAGGTAGAGTATGGTAGAAAGAAGAGAAAAGGGGGCATAATTCCATGCCCTTAACCTGCTATTGCCAGTTTCTAAAACCTGGCTATCATCAGAATTGCCTGGGTAACTATTTTTTTTTTATTGTGGTAAAAACCACATTATATTTACCATCTGAACCATTTTTAAGTATATAGTTTGGCAGTGTTGAATATATTCACATTGTTGTGCAACAGATCTCTAAAACTTTTTCATCTTGCAAAACTGGAACTCTATATCATAAAACACTACTTTCTTCTCCTACCTACCCCCCTCCCCAACGCTTTTGACTTTTGACTGCTTCAGATAATTTGTATGAGTAGAATCATACAGTTTGTTCTCTTGTGACTGGCTTATTTCACTTAGCATAATGCCCTTGAAGTTCATCCATGTTGTAGCATGTGACAGGACTTTCTTTTTTTTTAAAAAAAATTTTTTTAAATGAGGGTTTTCTTTTTTTTTTTTAAGTCTGCATATTATTGCATTGTATGTATATATCCATTTTCTTTATCTGTTCATCTGTCAATGGACATTTGGGTTGCTTCCACCTCTTGACTGTGAATAATATTTCAATGAAGGGGGTGCACGAATATCTTTTCAAGCTCTTGCTTTAAATTCTTTTGCAAATACACCCAAAAGTGGATTTCTGGATCATGTGGTGATTCTAGTTTTAATTATTTGAGGAAACTACATACTGTTTTCCATAATGGCTGCACCATTTTACATTCATTCCCACCAACGATGCACAAGGGCTCCAATTTCTCTGCATCTTTCCCAAGGCTTGTTATTTCCTATTTTTCTGATCATAGCCATCTTAATAGGTGTGAGGTAATATCTCACTGTAGTTTTTATTTGTATTTCTCTTATCTGGGTAACTTTTGGGAAAAAGTTTCAAGAGTACAAAGAGTTCTCATATAGTTTTTACCCAATTTTTCCATTTGCTTTCCCACTCTATGTATGTATAGATTGATCTATCTAAAATATGTAGAGATGATATACATTTTTTTTTTCTGGACGATGAGAGAGGAGGTTTAAGATATCATGCCTCTTTACCCCTAAATACTTTAGAATGTATTTCCATTCTTCTATTTATTTATTTATTTATTTATTTATTTATTGGGGGGGGGAGGGGCATAGGGAGAGGAAGAGAGAGAACCTTAAGCAGACTCCACACAGGGCTGATCAGATCGTGACCTGAGCCGAAATCGAGTCAGACACTTAACCAACTGAGCCACACATTTGCCCCAAAATTCTTTTAGAAGCACAGTAATCAAAGTCAGGAAATTTAACATTGATATGCTATTATTTCATCTATAGTCCATATTCAAATTTTGCCAATTGTCCCAGTAGTGTCCTTTATTGCAACTTTTTTTTTTTTGGTCCAGGATATAATCCTTGATTATGCATTACATTTAGCTGCCATGTGTACTAGTCTCCTTTAATCTGGAACAGTTTCTCCGTCTTTGTCTTTTATGGCATTGACAGTTTTCAGGAATACCAGCTGGAGTTGGGGCTATCTGATGTTTCCCCATGAGCAGATTCAGGTTATGCATTTTTGGCAGGCACACACTGTCTAAGTGATGATGTATTCTTTTCAGTGCATTATATCATAAGGTAACTGATGTTTTCATCAATTGGTTAAGATTGTGTCTGCTAGGTTTTTCCTTTAAAATTTTTACAAAGTTACAACTTTTCCTTTTGTGATTAAGTAATTTTCAAATTAAGGAAAGATATTTTGAGACTATTAAAAAGTTACAATTTTCCTTTTCTAATTAAGTTAATTTACAAATTAAGGACAGATATTTTGAGACTATGCAAATATCCTTCTGCTCATCAAACTTTCACCACTAGTCTTAGCATCCACCGATGATTTTTGATGAGATCAATTAATCCCATGGCACCAAATAGTGCCTTTTTCAATTCCACCGTTCTTTGGAAATTTAGTAATTTTCTATATTCTACTGTATGGACATATTTTATTCAATGGATTATGTTTTACTGTCATTATTTTGATTGTCTCAGATTTGGCAGTGGGAGCCCCTTCAAACGAGTACCCGTGCCCTTTTTTTTTTTTTTTTTACAATTTTATTTTTAAGTAAATACACCCAATTATGGGCTTGAACTCACAACCCCAAGATCAAAAGTCACATGCCCCACTGACTGAGCCATCCAGGTACCCACCCTTTATTTTACTTACTTTCTTGCACAAATATTCCAGGCTCATCTTTTACTTTCCCTGCTTGCCTTGGAATCAATCATTTGTCCAAAGATTCTAGTATGTTTTAGTAGGAAACCTGAGTAGCTTATTTTTTTTTTAAGTTTATTTATTTATTTTGAGACAGAGAGAGAGGGAGAGAGATTAAGAGAATCCCAAACAGACTCTGCACTGTCAGTGCAAAGCCCAACGCGGGGCTCAAAATCATGAACTGTGAGATCATGACCTGAACCAAAAACAAGAGTTGGACGCTCAACCAACTGAGCCACCCTGGTGCCCCCTGAGTAGCTTTTTAAACTGAAAACCCCTTGACATGGTTATAGAATCAGAGGATACGTAAGTGAAATATTGTAATTAGACTAGCTTAAAGGATACCTAAAAATTCTGAAAGATAAATTGAGACAGTCCTAAATCATATAGGACAGGTGTGAAATATAATGAGATTTATTTTGTGATTGAACAAACCTTTAAGTACAAAAACACACTCTTAAGGAAAATCTCCTAATTTTGTTCAAGATATGTTTCCAAAAACCATTTCATTTCTTTTTTGTTGTTGTTGTTTATTTGAGAGACAGAGAGTGAGCAGGGGACAAACAGAGAGAGAGGGAGAGAGAGAGAATCCCAAGCAGGCTCCACACTCAGCACAGAGCCTGATGTGGGGCTTGATCCCACAATCTCAATATCACGACCTGAGCCCACATTAAGAGTTGGTCGTTCAGGGGCACCTGGGTGGCTCAGTCGATTAAGCATCCGACTTCAGCTCAGGTCATGATCTCACAGTTCATGAGTTCAAGCCCCCCGTTGGGCTCTGTGCTGACAGCTTGGAGCCTGGAGCCTGCTTCAGATTCTGTGTCTCCCTCTCTCTCTGCTCCTCCCCCGCTCATGCTCTGTCTGTCTCTCCTTCAAAAAAAAAAAAAAACACTAAAAAAAAAAAAAAAAAAAAAAAAAGAGTTGGTCGTTCAACTGACTGAGCCACCCAGACACTCCTCATTTCTATTATTTCTATAATTAACATGAAATAAGATTATAGACAGTTTATATAAAGCTTAATAACACATTTCTAGGATATGGCAGAATGAGTAACAAACCAGGATATATTGAATCTACTATACTTCTTCCTCCCAAGGTAGTCTCTTTGGTTTCAGTAGTCAACCATAATTGTGAGAAAATTATGTTATTTGCTATAGCCAGATGCTAACCTCTGATACACAAAGGCAGATGAAAATCAGGAAATATAAATGATACTCACAAATCAATATCAATTAGCTAATGCAGGCCACAAAGCTTCTATGTAATGAATTTGGAAAATTATTTGACCTAAAAACTTATTTTAGAATAATACTTCATAGAAGACAATTTTAATACCTACTAATGAAAGTAATTTTAAAAATGGAAGTTGCCTGTGAAAGAAGGTAAAAAAAAATAACAGTAATGCATAAAAAACTACTTTAATATATAAAATCAAGACAAATGTTCAGTAGTCTTTCTGTAATGTGCTTTCACTATCATCTTGAACTTAGTTTTGATTGTTATTAACTTTTTCAAAGTATCAGTATACTCACAAGCCATTCATTCATGCATGCAAAAATATTTTAATGAATGCCTACTATTTGCTAGGCCTACACTACATGCTGGAGGTGTAGCATTGAGGAAAAAAAAAGCCCCCAAATTCTTTACTTCTGTGAGGTTTCATTCTAATCAGAAAAAGAGACAATAAGCAAATATATAATTATCATACATATAATATGACAGAAGATAGTAAATATTTCAGAGAAAAAACAAGGGAGGTTGTTTTTAACTTTAAGGAGAGTAGTGAGGAAAGGTGTGACTGCAGAGGTGGTATTTGAAAAAGCTATGGAATGAGGCATGAATTTGTATGTCATCCTTATGCTGGAGCCAAGTTTTGCATCACACCAGCATTAATTCCAATGTGTACTGAAGCAAATGCATAAACAATTAAGAATGAGCGAAGGATCATATAAAAGATGCTCAAATGACTAATAATCAGGAAAATATAAATTAAAACAAGATATCAATTTACACCTGTAAAATTGAACAAAAACTAAGTAACATATCAAGTTTTGACAAAAATGTGGTCAAACAGGACCTCACTCTAATACATCACTTGTGACGGCATAAATTGGTATAACCCCTTTGGAGCTCAATTTAAACTCCTGTGAAGCTGAAACAATGCATAACCTCATAATGTAGTAATTTAACTTCTAAGTGTCTACTCTAGAGAAACTCTCCATCATGGACACAAGCAGACATCCACAAGAATATTCACTGAAAGTCTATTTGTAATAATGAAAAAATGGGAGTCTGACTCACAGTGGGTATGGATAAATAAGTTTTGGTTTATTTATTTGCTGGAATATTACAAAGCAGATAAGAATTAAAGAAAAAATAAAGCATGCTCATTATAAATTTTCATTCTTTTATTTTTTACTTTTTTAATGTTTATTTTTGAGAGAGAGAAAGACAGAGCCTGAGTAGGGGAGGGGCAGAGAGAGGAGACAGAGAATACGAAGCAGGCTCCAGGCTTTGAGCTATCAGTACACAGCCTGACAAGAAGCTTGAACTCACAAACCAGGCGATCACGACCCCAGCTGAAGTCAGGCGCTTAACTGACTGAGCCACCCAGGTGCCCCAATATAATTTTTTACAAAATAAACTGAATCAGGTGATTTTAATGAATATACCACAAAAACATGATGTTGAGTAAAAAAAAAAAATATGTTGAGAATGCATGATCAATAGTTAAAGTACAAAACCATACATGGGAATGAGCACACCATCCTCAGCGTGGTAGAGATTCCCTTAGGTCTCCATGGGGCTCATAGAGGCAAATGGGAAAGAGAAGAATTTGGAATTACACCTAAATTCCACTTTAACACCTACTGGCTGTGTGACTTTGGGCAAGTGACCTTTCTGAGAGTCAATTTGTAAAACGGGAATGACAATATTGTAGCTACATGCAGTTGTTAAAAGTCCTTAATGAGATAAAAGAGGTAAACTTCCTAGCATAGTGCCTGGCATAAAACAGGGGCTCCAAAATATTGGTTCCCTTCCCTTTGCCTTCCAGATCTAAAATAGTAGCTTTACCCTCAACACTTAGAGTACAGAAAGATAAATTCAAGATTCAACTGGCTAAAAAAAGGAGATTCAACTTGCTGGGTTCATAATCATGTGATCATGGATTAAAGGTGAATTCCTCTACTAATCATTAAAAGTATTTATCAATATCAAAAACACATAGGTCATATGTTCTTCTTCTTAAAATAAAATGGATCTTAATGTCCCCTTATGACCATCAATCTTTGTTTCAGACAAGAAAACAACAGGACAAGGGCTGAAAATAACAGCCAATTCTAATAGTAAAGTCATTTTGAAATAGCATCCTGAAATAAGTCAGGCAGAGAAAGACAGATACCATATGTTTTCACTCATATGTGGATTCTGAGAAACTTAACAGAAGACCCTGGGGGAGGGGAAGGGAGAAAAAAAATGTTACAGAGAGGGAAGGAGGCAAACCATAAGAGACTCTTAAATACTGAGAACAAACTGAGGGTTGATGGGGGGTGGGGAGAGGGGAAAGTGGGTGATGGGCATTGAGGAGGGCACCTGTTGGGATGAGCACCGGGTGTTGTATGGAAACCAATTTGACAATAAATTATATATTTAAAAAATGTGATTTAGGGGCGCCTGGGTGGCTCAGTCAGTTAAGTGGCCGACTTCGGCTCAGGTCATGATCTCCCAGTCCATGAGTTCGAGCCCCGCGTCGGGCTCTGTGCTGATAGCTCAGAGCCTGGAGGCTGCTTCTGTTTCTGTGTCTCCCTCTCTCTCTGCCCCTCCCCCATTCACACTTTGTCTCTGCCTTTCAAAAATGAATAAATGTTAAAAATTTTTTTTTAATTAAAAAAATGTGATTTAAATAAATAAAGTAAAAAAAAAAAAAAGAAATAGCATCCTGCTTCAAGTATAACAGAGGTAGTTATTGAGGCTCAGGAGGATTTCTACCTACATACCATATTATCTTTCTCCTGATCCTGCTTCTTCAGATAACTTAATACAGACATTGTGTCTTTCTCCATTTTATACTGCTGTTTCTTTAACTCCTCATTACTTTTTGCCAGTCTCCGCGAAGTATCACGATACTCAATCCTCGAGAGTTCTGTGACTTCTAGCCTGGCCTCCCAGAGGGAGGCACTGGCCTTGGCTCTGTCCACTGCAGATTCATCGGCTTTTATTATCTTCCTGCGTGGGAAGAGGACATTGAGAGCATATAACAATTACTCTACTATATTAGAACTATACCTTTCTCTTTATTACTTTTTGTTTTGCTTGGCATTGCCTGGCACATATAAGCAAATATTGTTGGATAAATGAGTTAATAGGAAATACACATTTGCTTGATAAAGGAGTTAATTGGGTGACTCTTCTTGGAAGAGGGGAGCTTTGGAGCATAACTCTGAGAGACTGAAAAAACAAAGAAGAAAGGCATGGTAAGGCAAATTCATTTCATAAATCTTCCATATCTTCATTTACTTAAAATAATTTTTTTTGAGTTTATTTATTTTGAGAGAGGCAGAGACAGTGTGAGTGGGGGAGGAGCAGAGAGAGGGAGGGAGAACTCATGAACTGTGAGATCTTGAACTGAGCCAAAACCAAGAATCAGTTGCTTAACTGACTGAACCACCCAGGTGCCCCTTACTCCTTTTTCTCATATTTGAACTGTCTTTTCTATTCCTACTCACCCAGTTTTAGACCTTGATTCTTGTACTGCAAATCCATTACCTTAGTTCCCCTTCTTTATGATGATACATGCATAGTGTAACTATAACTTTAAGTCCCTTGTTCTGTAATCTTCCACCCACCCCAAACCTAGTTTTGGTTTTGTTGTAGGTTGTTTTTTGGGGGGATTTTCTGGCTAGGCCTTTGACAAAAGATCAAGTCACTTGAACAAGTATGTTAAATACTTTTATCAGCTGGTGCCACATGCACCAGGCTTCAAGGATGGTTGAGAAACAAACCATAATCGTTATACAGAGGTAAAGAGGAAATTAAAAAATCATAATAATAAAGTATGGCTTCAAGATTAAGGTGATTAATCTATGCCTTCAAAGATTAAAGGAGAGTTTTTCAAAGTAAAGATTTGTTGTACAAGGAATGACAAAACAACATACCTTATATATAGTAGGCACTGGATATATAAATATTCAGATAATAAGTAAGACTTCACCTGGGGGTGCCTGGGTGGCTTGGTCAGTTAAGCATCAGACTCCTGATTTCAGCTCAGATTATGATCTCAAGGTTCATGGTTTCAAGCCCTGTATTGGGTGCTGCTCTGACCAAGTGCAGAGCCTGCTTGAGATTCTCTCTCTCACCCCCTCTTTACCCTTCCCCCACTTGTGTGTGTGCTCACACGTGCTCTCTCAAGATAAACTTAAAAAAAAAAAAGACTTCAGTATTTGAACTCTAAATATTTTCATATATAGGTATATGTGGACCTTTCTATACTATCACCCTCCATCCCCAACCCCCTACTCCTGGTTCTCCATTCTTTTCCGGTCCCACTGTTTTCTCCAAATTAAGGCCAGCCCCACCTCCAACTCCCTAGCTTGTTATAGCTTTGACCTCCCTTTCCAACATGATTTAGGCAGTAGGGATATATTGCCTTGCTATAATCGTCCAGTTGCTTCCTGAAGGTTATCAGGTCTAAGCTGCACAGAGCAGTTGATGCAGATAGGATTTCTCATAAGAGAATCACTAATACTGACTGTAAAAACAAAGCAGTATTTCTCAAATTGAGTCATGGAAAAATCCAAGGAATAAGAGGTCTGTTACCTTCAATGTTTCTCATTGCTGAAAGATGTACTGTAGACACATGGTCAAAAATAGAAAACATATGCTAGTGAGTTCCAAGAATTTGAGAATGCGATAAGCCCTTGGCACTTTTATTAAAAATCTTTTTTGTAATGTTTATTTTATTTTTGAGCGAGAGAGACAGAGCGCAAGAGGAGGAGAGGCATAGAGAGAGGCAGACACAGACTCTGAAGCAGGCTCCAGCCTCTGAGCTGTCAGCAAACAGCCCAATGCAGGGCTTGAACTCACAGACTGCAAGATCATGACCTGAGTGGAAGTTGGACGCTTAACCAACTGAACCACCCAGGCGTCCCTATTTTTTAATTTTTAAATTTTGTTTGAGAGAGAGCACGCGTGCATGTGAGCAGGGGAGAGGGGCAGAGGGACAGAATCTTAAGCAGGCTTGATGCTCAGCACAGAGCCCGACATGGGGCTGGATCCTATGACCCTGGGATCATGACCTGAGCCGAAATCAAAAGTTGACTCTCAACCAACTGAGCCACCCAGGCGTCCCATCCCTTGGGACTTTTAAAAAGTACTAGACTGTGCAATTATGTAAAAAAGAAAAAATAACACTGTAGAAGAATACTTATATTAATACATGGAGTGGGGGAGTTACAAGTACATATGTACTGTGGGCTATCATTTTATAAAGAAAAAAAGAATATCCCAAAGGATATTAGTGGTTATCTTCGGATACTGGGGTTACAAGTGATTTTTGTTTTCTGCCTTGACTACCCACATTTCCTAAACTTTCTGTACTGAGTACACATAAACTTTACAAGTTTGGGGGATTCCCTTATGGCCCCATACATAGTGATGCTAGACACCATGTATGATTCCAATGAACCAGTAGAGTCACTCAACAGATCTAGTGGCAATCCAGCAGCAACTCCAAGCCTGCTAGAGCAATACCTACTTCAGGCATTCTGATCAGTTTGGGGAAATCTGAACAATTACCCAATTTGGTCAAATCTTTTAGGTTTTCCTTTGAACCAAAAGGAATCCTTCAAAAGCCCCAAGGAACTACTTCAATCACTCAGAGATTCTCTAGATGTTCAAGATATTCTCAACAACAAAGCAGAGATCTCTCAGGCTAGGGGCAAGACAAAAAACAAAAAACACACACACACACACACACACACACACAAAACAAACCCAGAGCATAGCTCCCATGGAAAAAAGAAAAGATTCAAGTTGCAGTATACACAGACACCTTAATTTTTTTATTTAACAAATAATAAGCATCCACTATGTTTTAGACTTTTTGCTAGGAGCTGGAGATATGGTGAATAATGCTAAGTGCCTTCTAGAGAAGCTTATAGTCTTTCATTTTTCATTTCATTTATTTATTTATTGTGAGAGAGAGAGAAAGTGTGAGAAGGGCAGGGGCAGAGACAGAGGGAGAGAGAACCCCAAGCAGGCTCTGCACTGTCAGCACAGAGCCTGATGTGCGGCTCGAACTCACAAACCATGAGATCATGACCTGAGCCAAAGTCAGACGCTTAACTGACTGAGCCACCCAGGCATTCCAAGAGAAGCTTATAGGCTTGAGCAGGGCTTCCTAGTCGTGGCACTACCGACATCCTAAGCCAAATGATTCTTTGTTTGGGGTGCAGGTGGGAGTTGGCCAGAGCACTGCAGGATGTTTAACAGTATCCTTGATCTCTACCCACTGGATGCCGGTAGCACACATCCCTAGATGTGACAACCAAAAGTGTCTCTAGATAGTGCCAAATGTCCCCTGGGAGCCAAAATCACCACCAGTTGAGAACCACTGTTCTAAAGCAATACAGTCTGATAGAAGTTTCTGTCGTGATGGAAATGTACTATACCTAGGCGGTCCAAAACAGTCACCAGTAGCCTACTGAGCATATGAAATGTAGCCAATACAATTAAGGATCTGAAGTTTTAATTTTAATTAATTTTAGTTTAGTAGCCACAAATGGCTGATCACTACCCTATTGGACAGCGCTGGTCTAGAGGACCTTCAATATACCAAGAAATGTTATTCTGAAGTTTGACCTTCACTTCTAGTGTCAGAACCAATCCTTCCTCCTCATTCCCAGATCTTTTTCTCTCCACTAGCACCCACCTAGTTCATTTGGTCTTCTACTCCATTCTTTGGTAATGTATCTGCTTCCACCGTTAACGTATTACTCATAGGCAGGGGCTGTGTCTAAATTATTCAGGGTCCCAAATCTCACATTCCATTGTCTAGGTTGGAGCAGTATGGTTTGGCATGCATTTGGGGAATTTCTGAACAATGCGGGCTGTCCTTTTCAGAAGCGGGGAGAGCAAGAGGACGGCAGTTAGCCAGCTGGCCAGCCCCAGCTTGCAGGCGGCTCCCAGCTCCGAATCATCGGAGGGTAGGCCCAGGGAGAGAGGAACCCCGGGTGGCCTCTCCTTACTTCTTGTCTTTGCCTTTGTTCTTGCCTTTCTTTTTGTCCTTTCCCTTAGACGGCATCTTGGCTTCACCAGGGACCCCACTGTAACCGACGTTTCTCTGCCGCCGCCCGGCCGGCTCCGTTTCTAAGGAAACCAGCACGCCAAGCGGGTAACGTTCCGCCGCAGCCGTTGCCAGTGCGCGCGGAGAGCGCACGCGCCCGTGACGTAGCCCCGACGCCGCCGCCGCAAAGGGGCCCCGTCTGCGGGCCGGGCGCGGGGGGGGGGGGGCGGGGCGGAGGTCGTGTGGAGGGCGGGCGGCCGCGCCGAGCGGCGCGCGCGCGCGCGGTGAGTGTGCGGGCCGCAGAGGCGCTAGTGTCGGCCCCGGGACGGGGCTGGGTGGCCTAGTGGGGACTCGAAGCGGGCCCGTCCGGGGCAGCGGCGTGACGTCCTGCAGGCCGGGCGTTTCCGGCGGCGCGACGGTCGTTGTGCCCTCACCTCAGGAGGCTTGCTTCCCTGCGGGCCGGGCTTCCCCGCCGCAGTGGTCGGAGCGCCACCCCGCGCCGGCTTTACAGCGTTTCGCGTCCTGCAGGCGCGTCCGCCCCTTGCCTCACACCACAGCCAGCGTGGCTGCAGCCGCCTGCGCCGCCTCAGCCTCTCCCGAAGCTGCCCTGACTCTTGGTTTCCTTATCCCACTCCTGGCTTCTAACTCTGGCTAATTATGTAAGGGACGGCGCATCCGGCGGACTTCCGAGGCCAAACACATTTCGATGAGGCCGTTGAGGACTTTTCCCAGGGCGGTGGTTGGGAGTGAGGCTGGCATAGTGCTGTCACCTGGGGTGGGAGAGGCTCCGGCGAGGAGAAAAGTGCTGTCAGCTGGGGTGGGAGAGGCGGCGGGGCCACGAGGAGAGCTCGGGGGGGCAGGCCCTCCGCCCCATTCCCTTCCATGTGCCCGAGGCTGCCCACCCAGAACAGCCCGATTCCCTTTTTGCTGATGCTTGACTCGTCCGCAGCCCCCTTTTCTGCAGGTTGCCTAAAGTTGGAACCTCTTGCCTTTTGGTGTTTTTTTCCCCTGGGCACACGAATGAAAAGGAGTACTCAAAAGTATTGTTCTCCTTTTTCAGAGGACCTTTGTAATTTGCCTTCATTCAGTGAGAGTTAGTCTTTGAGAACGATGGGAACTCTGGGTGCCAAGACAACGGTTAGGAAATTTGCAGAAGCTCTGCTCTGCGTTATTCTTCATTTCAAATTGAATTTAAAATTTCTTTTAAGACTTCTTTCTACATCTTCCCTCTCCATTTCTTTAGGGAGAACTTAATCCCTACACCTCTTCCAGAGGTCTTTGGCCTAATGTCCCCCTCCTTTTTTTTTTTTTTTTCCTCTTTGATTATGTAGTTTGTTTTTGAATTGTGTGGATAGAGGGAACATGCTGATTTGCAATAAGCGCTAAAAATCTTTTTTAAGAATTTTTTTGTAATGTTTTTATTTTTGAGAGAGACAAGAGTGTGAGCGGGGGAGGGGCAGAGAGAGAGGGAGACAATCCGAGGCAGGCTCCAGGCTCTGAGCTGTCAGCACAGAGCCCAATGGGCAGGGGGGGGGCGGGGGGGGGGGCGAGAGGCGGGCTCAAACTCAGAAACTGTGAGATACGACCTGAGCTAAAGTCAGACGCTTCATCGGCTGAGCCACCCAGGCTCCCTGAAAATCTTTTTAGACCTACTGTGTGTTAACATGATCTTAGCTTTCTCTCTCTTTTTTGTTTTTGTTTTTGAGTATAGTTGACTCGCAGTGCTACATTCGTTTCAGGTGATTCACTTTCTCTAGGCGTTATGCTCACGCAAATGTACCTACCATAAGTCACTATGATGCTATTATGGTATCATTGACTATATTTCCTATGCCTTAACTTATTCCCTAAGTCCCTTTTATTCCCATGATTTATTCATTGCATAACTGGAAGCCTGCGTCTCCCACTCCCCTTCACTTGTTTTGCCCAACCCTCCGTCCCCTGCCCTTTGGTAGCTTACTGTATTCCTGGTGCATTTTCTGTTTGTATGCCTCACTCTGATGGGTCCTTGGTGGAATCGCCGTGCATTGAAGGGGTTTACTCTGATAAGGAATTCATAAAGTTATGATGAGTTTTTGTCTAAGGTTCTGAAGATGTACCCTATTGATAACTGGCAGAAAACAGAGGTTAGGGCATCTTCTATTACGGGCTGTATATTTGGAGTTCATTCTAAAAATTGGTTACTGTACAATATGCAAGTCAGTCCAAGACTTTCCTTGTTTGAACACAGGCCTGTAGATTCATTTATAAAATGAAAATTTGATTGTAATGAGATTTCTTGATAGACACATACTTTAATTGCATGCACTTTGTAGTTATTTAATCATACATTTTTATTGACCATGGTTTGATTTGTAGTTAAAACTGTTGTGATATGAATAGGGCTAAGAGAAAGGCCTATATTTATACTATAGTAGAAGTAGGTCTAGAGTCTTCAGTCTTCTGAACCTCCACATTCTCTGCCAAAGAACTTGATGTTATTCAGTCATCTATTAGTAAGAAACATCTGATGATACAGATAGTAGAGTAGGAAGTTGCTATTTAGCAGTTAATCTGGTAATATTCCATAATTTCTGGTAGGTTTACTGTGAAGTTTCAGGATTATCTTGCTGAATAAATTTTCTTTGTTTTTAGAATACTAATGCTTTTAAACTTGGAATAGTCCACTTAATGTTTTGTTGATTTGGCTTTACAATTCTTTTTTCCCCCAGTTTGCGTGGTACCTACTCAACATAGAAGTGTGGAGTGTCTTGGCTGAATCCTCATGCAGACAAGATCATTATGGTCCTAGTAGGTAGGACAAGTATCCTGATAGAAGGTAACATCTCTGCTATCTTAAAGCTGTAAATGTACTTCATAGACTTCTGGGTGGTTTTTGTTGTTTTTCTTTCTGAATTGGACTCTCTGTCTTTACCTAAATGATAACTTTTCTCTTATCTTGTTGATGCTAATATCAAGTGTGGAGTTGTTAAAAAAAAAAAAAAAGCCAAATAACATAGGACTACGTATCAGAATATATGGTATTTCTGATTTTTTCTTCTAGTAGTTCCCAAATAGGGTTTACTCTGTAAAGTCATCTGTGGCTTTATTCTGGTTTAACCTGAAGACCCTAGTTTATACGCCTAATTCATCCTTGAAATCACATGATAGCAGATGTGACTCTAGGTGGAAGTGAGTAGGTGAACAAACAGCTTTTGATTTTGTTTTCACTTAGCATTTAGAATCATGCATAAGTATATTATCCAAACTATGTCTGAAGTGACTGATGAGTATTTCTGAATATCATGGGGAGTGACTTACTTTCATCTTTATTGCACGTTGTACAAATACAGAATTCTATTAAATAGGTATTATGTTGTGATGTGGACTAGTTCACATCCTTGCAGGGGATAAGGAATCCTTGAGATCAAAGATTTACTGTTACCAATTTTGAAATCTGTGTTTTTTTGTTTTTTTGTTTTTTTTTTTTACCATTGACTTCTATTTTTATACAAAATGTGTTGCTACAGAATCATTACCACTGGCAATTTATTTGCAAAATATCCGATTTTTATTAGTTGTCCATTCTGACAAAGCCATTACACAGGACTAAAAGTTCTCTAAGAAAAGTAATACACCAAAATTTCAGGCTCACTTATCGGTACTTTGATTTCATGGATCCGTTAGATGTTCATTTAAGAAACGTTTAGTAACAGGACACCTGGGTGGCTAAGTCCATTAAGCATCTGATTTCAGCTCAGGTCATGATCTCACAGTTTGTGGGTTTGAGTCCTGCATTGGGCTCTGTGCTAACAGCTCACAGCCTGGAGCCTGCTTTGGATTCTGTGTTGCCCTCTCCCTCCTGCTTGTGCTCTCGCTCGCTCTCTCTCTCTCTCTCTCAAAAATAAACATTAAGAAAAAAAAGAGGGGCACCTGACTGGCTCAATCGGTTAAGTGTCTGACTTTGGCTCAGGTCATGGTGTCACAGTTTGTGAGTTCGAGGCCCATGTCGGGCTCTGTGCTGACAGCTCAGGGCCTGGAGCCTGCTTCGGATTCTGTGTCTCCCTTTCTCTCTGCTCTTCCCCTGCTCACATGGTGTCTCTCTCTCAAAAATAAATAAAGAGGGTGATGGGCATTGAGGAGGGCACCTGTTGCGATGAGCACTGGGTGTTGTATGGAAACCAATTTGACAATAAATTTCATATTAAAAAAAATAAAGATTAAAACAATTTTTTTAAAAAGAAAGAAACATTTAGGGAGGAGGTGCCTCCTCACTGGCTCAGTCAATAGAGCATGTAACTCTTGGTCTCAATGTTGTAAGTTTGAGCCCCACATTGGATGTAGAGCTAACTTAAAAATAAAATCCTAAAGAAAGAGAAATGTTTAATGAGTACCAACTTGTATACCATGCTACCTGATAGCTTGAGGGCTACAAGCCTTCAGGTGGTTTACAGTCAGGTGTATAAAGTAGTGACCCAAACAGTGATCTCCGAGAGTACAAAACTTCACTGGCACCTATATACAAACAGTTAACAATAAAAAAAAACAAAAACAAAAAAACAAACAAAAAACCACCAAGCAGTGATGGATAAGGGGAACATGGTATGGACAATAAGTGCTGTAGGAATTTGGTGGTATGGAAGATTGTCATATTCAGAGAAAGTTTGCAGAAGGAGGTGGGCTGAAAAGAAGAGGGAAGGCTTTCTGGAAAGGTAGAATCATGTGAGCAAAATTCAGTGTGTATTAGAGACAATGAAGTGTTTAACTAGAGCAGTGGTTCCCAAAGTGTGGTCCGTGGACAAGTAGCATCAGCATCACCTGGGAACTTGTTACGGCTTAGAAATGGAAGTTCTCAGGCCATACTTGAGACATGCTGAATCAGAACGGGCAGTGAGGCCCACCAGTCTGTGTTTTAACAAACCCTCCAGGTGATTCTGATACAGCCTAAAGTTTGAAAACTGCTAGACTAGAGCAGAGGGTTCTTATATGAAAATAGTGGGCAAAAGACTTTGGTAAGTTAGCCTGGGATTCACAGTGATGGACTTCAAATGTTAGGGAGTTTGTCCTTTATCCTACAGAGCAGAGTCACCAACTTGTAACTTGACGGCTGGATTTGGCTCATAGGTGTGCTTTGCCTGGCTTTTGGGTTTTTTTTTTGGGTTTTTTAAATTTTTAAATGGAATTAGTTGTCACTATTTAAAAACCAAATTCTACAAAGAAATCTGTACTTTCAGCTTATCTTGAAAAATCAGAAGACCTGGAAGTACTGGACCTATCTTTCATTGTGGCAGCAGCAAGCAGCTGCCAGCGTAGGTAGGATATGTACTCTCTAGTTTGTCATTGTCCCCACCACTTCCTGTTGGTTTGCAACTTTACTCACATTTCCTGCTTGGCCCCAGTAAGTATTTAGGTATTTGAGTTTGTGCCTTCTGTAATACATAGTGGGAAATTAATGAAAGTTTTAAAGAGAGTGAGGAGGGGAGCCTGGGTGGCTCAGTCAGTTGAGCATCTGACTCTTGATTTCAGCTCAGGTCATGATCACAGGGTTGTGGGATTGAGTCCCAAGTTGGGCTTCACACTGAACATGGAACCTGCTTAAGTCTCTCTCTCTCTCTCTCTCTCTCTCTCTCTGCCCCTCTTCCCTGCTCATGTGCTCTTTCTCTAAAAATAAAAAATAAAAATAAAAAAGAAAGGTGATTTATGTATTGTGATACTATGTATTCATTCAACAAACATTGGTTAGTTAAACATATATGCCAGGTTGGATAGTGTTCAAAGGTCAATGAATTCCTGACATGCTGTGGGTTAAAATCTAGTGGGAAGATGATGAAAACATTTTAGGAAAACATTGGCATATATTTGACAACAGAGACATCGGTGATTGGAAGACGATTTAAGAAGCTGTAATAGTCCAAGTCTGAAGTAATAAAGGCCAGAATTTAGATATTAACAGGAGGACTAGGAGGTAAACAAGAGAAAAAGATTAGAAAGATACTGCAAAGGAAAAATCACCAGTTCTTGATGATAGTTGGAATATAGAAGGTATAAGAGAGAAGAATTCAAAGATGATGAGGATTTTGAGTTGTGAATTAGGAAATCTGTGATGCCACTAACAAAAAAGGAAGTAAGAGAGTCTATTTAACCCTCTCTATGTATGTGGTACAAGGGTGCCAAGGAATGGGGGCATTTGGAGATGCCAGTTTCAAGTGTCTCTTGTTTTGAGTTTAGTGTATTGACATACACACAATATTAAGTGTTTTTCAAAGGAAAACTTAATTGAAATGTCAAGACTGCATGTTTAAATTCTTTTTTTTTTTAATGTTTATTTTCGGGAGAGCACAGGTGGGGAAGGGACAGAGAGAGGGGGACAGAGAATCTGAAGTGGGCTCTACACTGACAGGCTGACAGCAGTAAGCCTGACGTGGGGCTTGAACCCACGAACCACAAGATCATGTCCTGAGCCAAAGTCAGATGCTCAACCAACTGAGCCACCCAGGAGCCCCAAGACTGCATGCTTAGAAGTAGATACCACTCATTCCATCCTTGGATTCCAAGAGCATACTGGGGGAAGTTTTTAAGTTATAGTCAACAAAATGTATGAAGACCTTTCTTAAAAACGTTTTGTTTTGGGGGCCCTATATTTTCAACCTTGTTTGAATCCTCTCTTGAATGTATAATTTTCAGATTTATGTTGCATAGGTAAGTTTCTCTTTCTGGAAGAATGGAAGATACTGTATAAATTCAAAGCTTAAATATGTATTCTGAGTATCAGTACTACCCTTCAGAGTTTAAATCGTAATTGGCTGTGTACCCATGAGATATACCAAGAATGAAGTGTAATAACTGTTGCTCCACTAAAATAGTAACTAGTAGCCAGTGTTTTTCCTCTTATGATCTTATATTTGGTTCTATCTGCCTTTTTTTTTTTTTTTTTTTTAAAGTAATCTATGCCCAATGTGGGGATTGAGCTCATGACTCTGAGATCAAGACTTGCATGCTTTACTGCCTGAGCAAGCCAGGCACCTCCCATATGCTTTTTTTAAAAAAGTTTTTACTGGAGCAGCTGGGTGGTTGGTAAGTTAAGCACCTGACTCTTGATATTGGCTTGGGTCATGATCTTGCTGTCCTGGGATGGAGCCCCATCTCAGGCTCCAAGAATTGAGTGTTAGAACCTGCTTGGGATTCTTTCTCTCCCTCTCTCCCTCTCTGCTTGTCCCCTGCTCACATGTGCTTGTGAGCTCTCTCTCTCAAAATAAATAAACACTAAAAATTTTTTAAAAATAAAAAGTTTTTATTGTGGTAAAATATATTACATAAAAATTGCCATTTTAACCATTCTAAGTGTTCAATTCAGTGATATTATCTTCACAGTGTTTTATAATCGTCACTGCTGTCTTATTTCCAAAACTCTGTCATCACCCTAAACAGAAACTCTGGACTTATTAAGCAGTAACTCCATTCTCCCCTCCCCTCAATCCCTGATAACCTATAATCTAATTTCTGTCTGTCTGAATTTACCTCGTCTAGATATTTTGTATAATTGGAATCATATATGTCTTTTTGTATCTGGCTTCTTTCACTTAGCATAATGTTTTTAAGATTCATTCATATTTGTAGCATGAATCAGAATTTCATTCTTGGCTTTTTTTTTTAAGTTTATTTAAGTAATGTCTACACCCAGTGTGGGGCTCGAACTCATGACTCCGAGATCAAGAGTCGCATGCTTTTCTGACTGAAGCAGCCAGGTGCCCCAGAACTCCATTCCTTCTTACAGATAAATAAAATTTTATTGGATATATGGTCATGTTTTATTTACATATCTATTGATGGACACTTGGATTGTTTCCACCTCTGGTGGTTGTGAATAATGCTCTAGGAACATTGGTGTAGAAATATTTGAGTCCCTGTCTTCAATTCTTGTGGATATGTACCTTGGACTAGGATTGGCTTGGTCCCTTGTAACCATGTACTCATACATGTATAGTAAGTGGCTGCTCTTGATCACACTGTGGAACGCACAACTTGTTTTGTTTTTTAAACCTTTATTTTTTTGTTTATAATTTATTTATAATAAATACAAATATTTATTTATTTATTTATTTATTTATTTAGAGACAGAACAATGCAAGTGTGGGAAGGGCAGAGAGAGAGGGAGAGAGAGAGTCCCAAGCAGGCTCTGCACTGCCAGCACAGAGCCTGATGCAAAGCTTGAACCCACAAAACTGAGATCATGACCTGTGCCAAAACCAAGAGTTGACACTTAACTGACAGAGCCGCCCAGGCGCTCCATACAACTTCTTACTTGAATTCTTTACAGCCAAAAAAAAAGACTCGACAAAGTGCAAAGCTAGATTTTATCCACTTTTTTTATGGATTAGCTCCTTAGTCACTGCCTCCCATACATTTACACACATACATTTATACAAAAATATACACTATCTTTTAGAGGGAGTGTGACTTGCCTCCCTTGGCTGTTGCTGATTTTATAAACAAGTGACTTTATAAGAGTGGCTGTGGTTGTAGTTTGAATAAGAAGAAAGTATGGAAGAGGAGAAAGAGCCCAAGAGTACTAAACTGCAAGTCAGGTGATGAGTATGGTGATCTGGTTTCCAAAGACTGAATAGTTGGAAACAAGTGTGGAAAGAGATAATTGCATCAAAAATAAGCATGCTGATGAGAGAAAAGAGAGAACTTTGCTCTTATGATTATCCACGTCCATCTTCTACAGGTTGAAAAAATGGCACATTAGTTGAAGGAAACAAGGGAATGTCCAGAAGAAGAAGAAGAAAATATTGGTAAGTAGCCAATATAAAGTAATACCCCACTTTTTCATAGGTCAGATTTCTGTACATTCTGCTTTCTGTTCCTAGCTGAGAGCTTACAGTAAATGGAAAGGGATCTATGAGCCACTAAAGCGCTGTCACAAAGTCTATTCTTTTGTCACAAACCTTTATTCTTTTAGGCCCTCATTTGCATAAGTTGACATAAAAGTCTAATAATTATGGCTTTCTGATTTACATCCCCATGATTTTAAAGATTTTAAAATACTACATGATGACAGTTTATTGAAGGAATCAGGCCCATGGCAACACTAATCAGTGATAACATAGCATCATGTCCAGGGAAACTAGCTCAAAAAGCATAGCATTCTGGGACTGTTTGGTGCCAGAAAGGCAAACAATCCTATAGAACTCTAACACCTAGAGGCATCCCAAGTTTACAGAAAAATATAACTGCTGATCATAATCATGACCCTAAATCATAAGTCACTTGAGAAATATTTGTAGCAGAGGCACCTGCGTGAGTCAGTCAATTAAGTGGTGGACTCTTGATTTCAGCTCAGGTCATGATCTCATGGTTCGTGAGATTGAGCCCCACATGGGGATGGGGCTTCATGCTGACAGTGCTCAGAGACTGCTTCTGATTCTCTGTCTCTCTTGCCCCTCCCCCACTCACACTTGCTCTCTCTCAAAACATAAAAAAATTTTAGAAAAATATTGGTAGCAAACATTGTTAAAATAAAAATGTTATTTAAAGGGGAAGCATCTCAGACACATTTGGAAGAAATGTATTTATGTGGAAGCCCTATTCCTTGCTTTATATATAAGGTATCCTTTAATATTTCAGTCTTTCTCATTTTTTCATTTTGATTTAATGTTTTTAAAGCAGTAGCTATTTTTCATTTGATAATAAGAAAGGGAAAATAGGTTTTCACTTCCCTTCCCACAAATTCCAGTGTAAACAGTGACAAAGGGCACTGATCCTTGCAGATACTCTTCTGCACATAAGTGCCTCCCACAATGGATAGGAGTTCAAAGGCAGAGATAGTTATTTCCTTAGGTTTTCAATATATTTGCTCATTGGGACAATATTAACCCTTTCCTGACTGGTAGTATCTTCCTATCTAAAGGTTTTTCACTTTAATGAATGGGTAAGAAAAGGCCTTGTGACTTGTGAAGAAAGAGGCAGCAAGAGCAACAGCTTTCCCCATGCAGTGATTATCGTAGCTAAGTCAAGCCTGAAACAATGAAGAATGAAGTCAGGCACTGCCTGATCTCATTTTGGTATAACACCCAAATGGTTTCATTGTATAGAATGGGCCTGTTTGACACTTGTCTAATAATGTTTTGAATAAAATGGAATAAAATACAGAAAGAAGTGATGTTTATAGGAAAAAATTTTATATTTGTTGGTAACTACCAATGTATCAATTTTAATTTATTCATTGGGAGTGTTTGATCTTAGGGTTGGAGAGCCCTTAAAAGATCTCATTCAACGCCCCCTTCTGATCTGTGAATCCACTTGGGACAGTGTGGTCAGATTTGAGCTGAGCCCTCGGGGCAAGACTCCTCTCCTCTGTCAGCACAACTCCTATGTTGGAAAATTCCTCCTGTCCAATCTCTCCTCTTGTAGTTTCCATGCTCTTACTACGGTTTATTATTATGTTATACAGGTCTTACTTTTTGGCAGGGATCTAATTGATTATTTAATAACTTTTTTATTTTGTTGATACTTGAAAAATGCTTGTTACAGAATTTTTCAGTGGATTTTGTATCTGTGCCAGTTGTTAGTCTTATCCCTTTCTACCAAATATCTCTTCAGTACCTAAGTATTAATGCTACTATTATCTGATTAGAAATTTTCTTCCTGTATATAGCATGAAGAAATTTGTTATAAATATTTTTAAATATTTACATTTAAACAATATAAGTTAATATAAATATTTTCACTTTATACCTTCCTTGATTTAGTATTTCATTTCACTGTTAGGTTTAGTATTCAGTTATTAATGGATACCTATAATTTTAACAAATATAGTGACTTGTTTACTTTTTTCCTACTCTTTCCTAAATATATTTGACTTTTTTGAAGTATTTAAATTCCTTTCACCCTTAGGAACAAGCAGGATGTTTGTATGAATTGTAGTTTTTCTGACTTTAATGATGTTAAGTAAAATATTGGGACTATAACAGAAACAATGGAAAGCATCAAGTGGTGGGATGTGATATTTTCAGAGAAACTAAAAGTCCATTATTGTTTTTAATTTTTAAGAGTTCATATCATTGAGGGACGCCTGGGTGACTCAGTTAAGTGTCTGACTCTTGATTTTGGCTCAGGATGTGATTTCATGGTTTGTGAGATCGAGCCCCATGTTGGATTCTGTGCTTACAGCATGGAGCCTGCTTGGGATTCTCTCTCTCCCTCTCTCTGTCTCTGCCCCTCCCCCACTTGTACGCCCTCTATCAGAAATAAATAAACGTTTAAAAAAGAAATGGAGCGCCTGGGTGGCTCAGTCAGTCTTATAAGCATCAACTTTGGCTCAGGTCATGATCTCATGGTTTGGGAGTTCGAGCCCCACACCAGGCTCACTGCTGTCAGGGCAGAGCCCACTTTGCACCCTCTGTCCCCTTCTCTTTCTGCCCCTCCTCCTGCTCCGCTCATGCTCTGTCTCTCTCAAAAATAAACATAAAAAAAAAAATGAGGCAAGGCACCTGGGTGGCTATCAGTTAAGCATTATACTCTTGATTTTGGCTCAGGTCATGATCTCCTGGTTCGTGAAATTGAGCCCCACATTGGACTCTGTACTTTCAGTGTGGAACCTGCTTGGGATTCTCTCTCTCCTTCTCTCTTTGCCCTTCCAGCATGTGCTCTCTCCTTCTCTCTCAAAATAAGTAAACATTTTTACAAATTTTAAAAAAGGAGAGTTAATATTATTGGAATAACATGTAGTTTTCCAAACAAGAGGTGTATAAGGTCAGGGCGCCTGGGTGGCTCAGTCAATTAAGCACCCAACTTCAGCTCAGGTCATGATCGTGTGGTTTGTGGATTGGAGCCCTGCATTGGGCCCTGTGCTGACAGCTCAGAGCCTGGAGCCTGCTTCAGAGTCTGTGTCTCCCTCCCTCTCTGCCCCTCCCCCGCTCAAACTCTGTCTCTCTCACTCTCAAAAATAAATAAACATTAAAAAAATGTTTTTAAAGTGTGTAAGCTCTGTTGATAGAAATATGTATAAGTGAGGAAAAAAAGCTGAACACAAAATATTACGCAAATACTGGTTATAACTTGCAGTAGCCTCCAAGATGGCCCCCAATGATTCTCACCTGCTAGTATTCATGCCCATCCTCTTATACATTTCTTTTTTTATTATTTTAATTTTTTATTTTTTAAAATTTACATCCAAGTTAGTTAGCATATAGTGAAACAATGATTTCAGGAGTAGATTCCTTAATGCCCCTTACGCATTGAGCCCATCCTCCCTCCCACAACCCCTCCAGTAACCCTCAGTTTGTTCTTCATATTTATGAGTCTCTTCTGTTTTATCCCCCTCCCTGTTTTTATATTATTTTGTTTCCCTTCCCTTAGGTTCATCTGTTTTGTTTCTTAAGGTCCTCATATGAGTGAAGTCATATGATTTTTGTCTTTCTCTGACTGATTAATTTCACTTAGCATAATACCCTCCAGTTCCATCCACGTAGTTGCAAATGGCAAGATTTCATTCTTTTTGATTGCCGAGCAATACTCCATTGTATATATATATATACCACATCTTCTTTATCCAATCATCCATCAGTAGACATTTGGGCTCTTTCCATACTTTGGCTATTGTTGATAGTGGTGCTATAAACATGGGGGTGCGTGTGTCCCTTTGAAACAGTGTAACTGTATCCCGTGGATAAATGCCTAGTAGTGCAATTGCTGGGTTGTAGGGTAGTTCCATTTTTCGTTTTTTGAGGAACCTCCATTCTTTTTTCAGAGTGGCTGTACCAGCTTGCATTCTCACTCTCATACATTTTATTAGGTTGGTCTGCATGACCAGTGGAATATGGGGGAAGTGATAGTATATGACTTACAGGGCTAAGTCATTAAAAAACATTGCTGCTTCTGCCTTGTTCTCTCTTGGATTGCCCACCCTGGAGGAAGCCAGCCACCATGTTGTAAAGATATTCAAGGCTCTTTGGAGAGTCCACTTGGGAAGCAACTGAGGCTTCCTTCTAACAACCAGCATCAACTTGACAGCCATCGAGTGAGCCGTTTTGGGGCTCACTCAAAACTGGGGGGTTTTCAGCTTCAGTCAAGCCTTCAGTTAACTGCAGGCTGGGAGCCTGCATCTTGACTCCAGTATCATGAGAGACCCTGAGCCAGAACTATCCAATTCTCAAATTCCTGGACTACAGAAACTGTGAGATAATAAATGTTTATTATTGTTTTAAGCAACTAAATTTTGAGATTATCTGTTATGCATCAGTAGGTAACTAATGTATACCATCTTAAATATTTGTTGGTTTGATAAAACTTGGACAATGTAAATAATGTTTAGTAGTTTAGTATCCTTTAGATTCTTTTTTTTTTTTTTTTTTGGAAAGTTACTTCAGTTTATCAAAATTTTAACAGTGGTTAAAGACCGACATTCAATGTAGCAATATAGCTATAGAATTAATAGATTCAGAAAAATAAAATTATAGTTTCTCCTAAAAACAGATCATTATTACTAGATCAGGTATTCATCTTATTCTCTTAAAATCTCATTTTATTCTCTTACAAATCTATGAAAGTATTATTTTTCCCTTCTTATGTCACTTTGTAGTTTCCTATTATCAGTTTCTTTTGAGAACCTTCTTGGACACTCCACTAGGTGCTTGGGCTACATCAGTAAACAAATATTCCTTCTCTCTAGGAGCATATATTCCATCAGAGGAACACACATAATAAGCATAAGCATAATATATAAGCTGTCTAATACGTTAGAATGTGATAAGTGCTCTGGAAAAAAAAGATCAGAGTAAAGGGGATTGAGAAAGCAGGCAGAGGTAAGGCCACATGAGGGAGAGAAGTTAATATTAAAGATAGGTCTCAATAAGAAAGTAGCATTTGAACAATGATTTGAAGCAGTTGTAGGAATTTATCAAGTGGATGTATATTTCAGACAGTGGGGACAGCTATAGCAAAGGCCCTAAGGCCAGAGCACGTTTGACATGTAAGGATGCAGAGGTCTGTGATTCGGGGGAGTAAGATTAAAACTTAGATAAGGTCAGAGAGGTAATAGGGAGGGAGACAGAACAGGTGGATCCATGAAAACTGTTTTTGGAATCTTGCTACTCTGGGGGAAATGGGAAGCCTCTGCTAGATTTTGCAGAGGGGAGACATGTTGTAACATTTTAAAAGGATGACTTTATTTGCTTGTTAAAAATAGACTGTAGGTGGGGCACCTGGGTGGCCCAGTTGGTTAAGTGTCCAACTTTGGCTCAGGTCATGATCTCATGGTTCATGAGTTTGAGTCCCATGTCAGGCTCTGTGCTGACAGCTCAGAGCCTGGATCCTGCTTCAGATTCTGTGTCTCCCTCTCTCTCTGTCCCTCTCCCTGCTCACAGTCTGCCTCTCTCTTTCAAAAAATAAATCAACATTAAAAAAAATTTTTTTAAATAAAAAAAGGCTCTCGGGGAGTGAAAGTAAAAGCAGAGATATGTTGGGGCACCTGGGTGGCTCAGTCGGTTAGGCACCCAACACTTGATTTTGGCTCAGGTCCTGATCTCCCGGTTTCTGGGATAGAGCCCTGAGTCGAGCCCTGTGCTGACAGCACAGAGCCTGCTTTGGGATCTGTGTCTCCCTCTCTCTCTGCCCCTCCCCCCACTCACTATTGCATTCACATGTGCTCACTCTCACACTCTCTCAAAATACATAAACAATTTTTTGTTTTAAACAGAGCTCTGGGGTGCCTGGGTGGCTCAGTCGGTTAAGCATCTGACTTTGGCTCATGAGATCATGACTATCTCATGGTTTGTGAGTTTGAGCCCCACATCAGGTTCTGTGCTGACAGCTCAGAGCCTGGAGCCTGCTTTGGATTCTGTGTCTCCCTCTCTCTCTGCCCCTCCCCCACTCATGCTCTATCTCTCTCTGTCTCTCAAAAATGAATAAACATTAAAAAATAAATAATTTTTTTTTAAAAAAGCAGAGCTCTGTTAAGACAGAGTAAATCACATGAGAGATGATGGTGGCTTGGGCCAAGGTGGTAGCAATGAGTGACCAGAAGTAGTCAGATCATGGAAATATAATGAAGTTCTGGTTCTAACCGGCAGGAAACAGATCAAAAGTTCTTGGTTGTATATGGGAAGGAGATCAAACTACTGTAAGACTTTTGCATGTTGATGCCAGTCTAACTTTCCAGCTTCATCTCTGATCATTCTTCTCTGCTCTACCTTCTCTTCCCACCCTCAAATCCATTTTTCTCTGGAGTCATTCTAGGTGACCCTTCCTGGGTGACCTAGTAGTTAAAACTGTGGGCTCTGGAATTAGACCATCTGGGTTTGATTTCTGGCTCTCTTCACTTACTATATGGTCTTACATTACCTAGTTTCCTATGACTCAGTTTTCTCATTTCTAGAAAGGGGGTGTTATAAAGAAGCCTACCTCACAGAGTGGTACTGTGAGATTAAATGAGATGATGCATGTAAAATACTTAACATAGTGCTTAGCTAGTATTAAGGTTTCAATAAATACTAGCCACTATTATTATTATTACTTCAGATTGTGCTCCTTTGGCCACAGTCCCCTGCATTAAGTGCTAACCCTCTCTTCTATACCCTCCTCTGCTAATAGTGTACTTTCTTGTTTCTGAAATCCATATTACACATTTTTCGGGAAATAAAAAATGAAATCAAGCCATTCATAATTTACCTATTTCATATTTACCTATTTCATCTTTTTATAGTCCCTCTGGTTTTTATCCACATGTCTATATTATTTTTGTAGTTCTATTCATTTTTCACAGTTCAAATGCCATCTCATGATGCCTTTCCTAATCCTATCAATAGAGTTAGTCCTTAAGGCCCTGGGCTCTTTTAGTGTTTTTATGATTAACTTGAAAGTGTGGTTATTTGTGTCTATGTCTGTCACCTCTGCCAGACTCTGAGAATCTTGAATAAAAAAGTCTGTTTATTCATGTTTAATTCTCAAGCAACTACCGCTTGATGGGCATCAGTGAACATTTGTAGAATTAGACACTGGAATGGAGCCTACTAAGGCTTCCCACTTCAGTCTTTCTTATATGTAATGGCCAGAATCATATTTGTGACACTTCCTTGCTCAAAATCTTCAATGGCTTCCCGTTGCCTACAGAGTTTAGTCTAAACTCAGCTGAGTGTTTGGTGTGCTCTCCTGTCTGAATTGAATTTGCCCTTCCAACTTTATTTCCTATGACAGTTAGTCAAACTGATGTGTTCACTATTCCCCAGGGGCTTCCATCCCTTTTCTATATCCATGTCTTGAATCATTGTTTCCTGAAAAGTACTCCTCTCCTATCTTAATGCCCCTTCTTAGGACCTTCCTCAAATGCCACTTCTTTTATAAAGCCTTCTCAGTTATTCCAGCTGTAAATAATATCTCCCTGTTTTAAAGTCTCAGAGCATGGCAACTGTGCTACTTGTCACCTTTTAACTCTACAGACATAGTTAATGGACATGTATTTATTTCCTGTTTACTGTAGTCTCTTAAAGGCCAGGTCTAAGATGATTCATCTTTGCATGACATACTTGTAAGTAGCATTGGCAGCTAATTTCTGGAATGCCTAAATGAATGAATGAATTTGTGAATAAATAGAATTCCTGGAATAGCATTACTATCCACGAACTAGTTTTGAGGGGCATGGGGAGTTGGGTATGTGATAGCCATAGTAAGACACTGGGAAAGGTGGTACCCTCTTCCCCATTGCTTCTGTCTGCAGATATTATCAGTTCAGTTGTACCAAGTCAGTTAGAAATGTACTGATGTTGGGGCGCCTGAGTGGCTCAGTTGGTTGAGCGTCCAACTTCGGCTCAGGTCATGATCTCACGGCCAGTGAGTTCGAGCCCCGCGTCAGGCTCTGTGCTGACAGCTCAGAGCCTGGAGCCTGTTTTGGATTCTGTGTCTCCCTCTCTCTCTGACCCTCCCCCGTTCGTACTCTGTCTCTCTCTCTGTCTCAAAAATAAATAAACGTTAAAAAAAAATTTTAAAAAAAAAAAGGAAATTTACTGATGTCAACATGTTCCAGGCTCAGTACTTGGGTTTGGAAATACCAAAGATATCATGTTCCCTCACCTTAGACACTCTTCAAATAGCAAAGTGTTCCAGAGTTCTGGCCCTTGGTGTTGGGTATGTAGGTCCCAACTTATATTCCCAAATGAGGCATTGCTCACTGTACTGAATCTATTTCATACTTAAATTAGACCAGTTTTCGTTTTGCTTTACTTGACTAACTTTTGCTCTGAGTAGTTTGGCTAATCCATTTCCATAGTTCAGCTTATTTAAATTTTTCACTCTGGTTACATTTTAAACTTGCTTTGTATTTAATTTTTAACTTTGTTAAAGCTAGCTTTTTTGTGGAGCTCAGATAAATTGGCAGTGGGAGCTTCGCTAAGACTTTTTGGTGGACCTTTCCAGTTACCTACTTGATTCCATTATTTTAAACTGTTGAGAAATCCTGTGTCATTTTATTCAGGTCAGTCAATACTTATATTTGTTTAGGGAAGGAATAGAAGGACTTAAATTAACAATCAGGTGTTCTCATGGAACTGTATAAGGAAAACCAGTCCATTCTTTGAAATATGATTCACTGCCTACAGAACCATTGTTTCTCACACCTGTTCTCTATTTTGGCTCTCTATACTTCATCTGTTTAATACTTAAAGTTCTCAGGATTCTCCTTGTGTCACTTCACCAGGCTAATTCCTACCTCTGATTCAGGACCCAGCTTAGGCCTCTTATCCCTTAAGGAGCCACCCTCTTCCTTCCCAACTCCATCCTTCCTCTGAGATGTAACTCGGTAACTCTGAGATGAGTTATTTGCCTCGTAGGTCCATTCCTATAACATTCTATGCATATTCCCATAAAAGAACTTACCACAGTATGTGCATTATAGCTGTTGGCTTACTTGTCTGTTTCTTCTAGTAAGTTGAAGTCTCCCCAAGAGCTGAGCCTATATCTAATCCCTCTTTTGTATCTAGGAGATAGCACAGTGTCTGGCATATATCAGACATTCAGTAAATACTTTTTTTTTTTTAAATATATGACCTTTTATTTATTTACTTTTAATTTTAAAAGAATATTTATTTATTTAAAAGTTTGAGAGAGTGTGCACATATGTGCACAAGAGGGGCAGAGAGAAAGGGAGAGAGAATCCTAAGCAGGCTCTGCAGCTGTGAGCCCAGAGCTCAACATAGGGCTTGATCCCACGAACCACGAGATCATGACCTGAGCTGAAATCAAGAGTTGGATGCTTAGCTGAGCCACCCAGGTGCCCCACATTCAGTAAATGCTTATTAAGTAAACAATCCAATGCCCAGGTTTCTAAGTTCATCTCAAGGATAGAAGCTACCAAGGAGTGGACTAAGGTTGTAAAAACATGAAATAGGAGGGGATTAATAACATTATTACGTAGTTACATATTTTGTAATTATAAATAGAACATGTAATATCCTGTATAAAAATAGAGAAGTCAGTTCCTGATCAACTTCTGCCCTATAAACAATTCTACTAGTTGACACTTAACTATCATAAAAGTAGATGAACCAGACAATCATGTGTACCCAGAAAAAAGGTGGATAAGGGAGGAGTGAAAGATCAAGAAGGGAGTGAGTTAGCAAAATGCCACGTAGTTAGTTGCAAGCTAGCACAAAGGTGAACGTGGTTCATGAAGCTAGCTTGATTCTTGAAATAGGATCAAAGAGCAAAAGGCAACCAACAGTGAAAGCAAGGATTCACAGGAACAGGCAGACATGAGTTGGTGAGCACCCAAATGGGGCCTGGGTTCTGTGGGATTGTGGTCTGTCTGGGTTACATGGGAGAAGGGAATCTGGAGTGTGAAGCTCTGGGGAGGCTGACTAGGGAGTATTAATGTTTCCTATAGAGACAAAGATATATTGAAAAGACCTTGGAAGAAAATGAGAATAGTGACAAACACTAGCTGGCACCAGGGTCTCAAAAGAATTGAAGAGGGGACTTTATGGGGGTGAATAGGAGAAAGTGAGCAAGAGATGTTTGAGAAGATCAGTTCTGAAAGGAGTGAATTTCAGTATACTGATGTGTATACTCCCCAGTCTGTAGAAAGTAAACTTGACTATCTGTTTTGTTTTGAGTAGCATATAAAACATATAATTGACATGTTTGAAGAAACAATCTTGCCCTGGAAGTTTGGAATCGTGATCTTCCAGGGGAAGGTGATTAACCTCCTTTTTAGGAGGTCAGCTCTTATATTGCTAAATGGGTAGGATCCAATGCCTGAGTTATTGGATCACTATTCATCTTCTCAGAGTACTTATTCAGCACCTACTGTGTGATAGTACTGTTCCAGTGCCAGGAACACATCAGTGTATACAACAGACAAAACTTCCCACCCATATGTAGCTCACATGAGGATGGCAGAGAGCAAGGAATATGAAAAAAACCCACAAAAGTAGTAAACTATATAGAAGATGGAAAGTGCTATGGAAAAAAAAAAAAAAGCAGGGAAGGAAGGTAGAAGATGTGCATGTGGCCAGGTGGGCTGCAATTTTAAATTGAGTCGACAAGGAAGGTTTCAAGAAGGTGACATTTAAGCAAAGACTAACGAAGTGAATGAGCAAGCTTTTCAGGCTGCGGTTGTGTAAAAGAGGATCCCATTCTATACACTCTAAATGTAAGCCATTCTTAACTAACCTTAAAGAAAAATGAGATTGAAAGTGGTGTTACAAGGTAGGGATTAAAAGCAGAAGGGGCATTTTATGTTTTCATCCTTTGCTCTCTCTAAGATCTGTTTAGTTTCACACTAAACACCTGGTATGACTCTGCACTTTTTCACTTCATGAGAACAGATAACCTAGCATGCATTTTTTTCCATGTGAAATCTCTTTTGGCAGAAAAACAAATGTTTGCTTAGTGGAAATAGAAGCTGGAGAGATTTTTCAGAAACCACAATAATAGAGAAAAAATGAGCCCTAGGAAGCCCCTCTGGAATTAGTTACAGAGGTAGAGGAAGGCTGGTGACTGGAGAGCCCTAAATGTTCTTCTTGAGGGAGAAAAGGGACCAAGGACTGGATATGGTTTGAAATCTGGACAAGGCAAGGATCCATTAATACTCCAAGAATCTGAAATGGTTGTTTCTGTTTTCAGTTATTTAGACTGATATACATGTCCAGTCTGTTTGCTGTAAAAGAAAAATCAGCCAAAGGGAGTGATTTAAGATGTGAGTATGAATCTGGCCAAGCAGCTGCCCTATTTCAGTGTTGTTTTCCTGGGATAAAGTTTCCTTTGAGACTCAAAGTTGTGTTTTTTTTTCCCCTAGCCAAAACCTTTATTCTTAACTATGGACTAGAAGTCCAGCCTTGAATTGTGTTCAAACTGATAATTCTAACTCTGCCTTTTAGTATCTCAGAACTACTGTACTTATTTTTAAAGGTTTAAACTCTGAATGCAATTAACTTCAATTTGTATTATTTTTTTAAATGTTTGCTTATTTTTGAGAGAGAGAGCACAAGCAGGGGAGGGGCAGAGAGAGAGAGAGGATCCGAAGCAGGCTCTGTGCTGTCAGAGGAGAGCCCGATGCAGGCTCAAACTCGGCCCCCAGGCATCCCTCAATTTGCATTATTTTATACAATATGCCACCTGTGGGAAGAGAAGCATTTTGATAAAATGAACCCTAGGAGGTCAACAAACTTGAGAATGACTGAGAATCCTCAATCTATGCTCCAAATATACTGAGTATTCTGTTAGAGATAAGGGGACTGAACAATAGGAACTTCAGAATTAGATCTTATATAACCAGTTACTGTGACTTACATAAGGAGAAGTCCAGAGATGAAGGCTGGAACAGGACTCTCAAAACTTTTTTGAGCAAAGTGCATAAAGGGCCATTAAAGAAGCCTTACATGTTAGAGGATAGCATTGTTCATGAATACCAGGAGAAAATACAGCCTAGAGCAAAGAAAATATAGCTTATCCAAGAGACATTGTTTCATGTAACCCTACTGTAGGTTTTCAGCATCATTTGTATTCAACCTGCTATAATATACTGATCTAAAACAAATAATGCTGAGCACTAATGCTAAGATTTTTGTCTTTGCTACAAACATATAAAGAAATATAGGCAAGAACTTGCTGTAAGGGAGGCTTTGGGAATAATCAGAAAAAGAAAGATTGGCAAAAGTGAAGACTGATTTCTGATCAGGATTTCACCAATGACCTGCTTTATGACTTTCAGCAAGTCATTGAGCTTCTCTGGCTTAATTTGCTCATTTGCCTTAACTTCTTACAGGGATAACATGGAACCCTGAAACCTATGAAAGATGTTTTTTAAAACTGTAACAGTCAGCACCCCTGGCTGGTTCAGTTGGACTGGAAGAGCAATGTGACTCTTAATCTGGGTTACGAGTTTGAGCCTCACATTGGGTATAGAGATTACTTAAAGAAACTTAAAAACAACAACAACAAAAAAACCTATAATGGTCCATTTAAGTGTTTTTAAATTAAGTTGATTTCCCTAAAATGGGATTGTATGTGCAAACCCTGGCAATATTATTGGTCACAGGTAGCATTCCAGTAGCCTGATTTTTGAAGCCTGTGGACACCCTAATGCTAGTGACTTTATAACTTCTATGTAAATTTATAACTTTAATTCAGAAATTGAAACATAGGAAAAAAGACAAAAGAGAAGGAGAGTGGGAGGGTTATTATATGATGTAAAGACAAAATCGTTGAAATTGAAAGAAGACAATTAGACTCAACAATAAGAGCAGGGTGGCAGAGAGAGCCTTGAGTATGAGGGATCCACCTTACAAATGAAAGCAGAGAATGAGGAAATATATTTTAAATCCTAGTTTTCTATTGCAACAAGATACTCTAAAGGAAAAGGTGCTAAGAGCCTATGTTACTATGGTCTAGCTTGTTGTGCTGCTTATAAAAAATAAAGAAAGAGCACCTTGGGGAAGGGGGTGGGATTTCTGTAGTAGGTATTTCTTCCTTTACAGGTTTAAACAAAAGACGAGTTGGTCTATGTTTGTCTTTTGTCCTATAAGCCACTGCAGGTGTATGAACAGCATTGCTTCTGCAACAAAAGCCTAGACTCACCACATCTTGGGAGGAGAATGGCCACTGCATGGGGGACCGCCTTTCTCATGCTGGTGACATCCTGTGTTTGCAGCACTGTCTTCCACAGAGACCAGCGGACTTGGTTTGAGGGTGTTTTCCTGTCTTCCATGTGCCCCATCAATGTCAGTGCTAGCACATTGTACGGAATTATGTTTGATGCAGGGAGCACTGGAACACGAATTCATGTTTATACCTTTGTGCAGAAAATACCAGGTAAGTGCAACTCGTACCCTCATTGGTGCCTATTAATCTACACTTCAGCCTCTCCTTCTAGAAATGAATGTGCTGAGAGTATGTGATATGAATAACAGAATCTTAATGCTACTGAATGTCTTTCTTCAGAGAAGATTTTGGACGATAATTGAACATATAGTTTAATTCAGTGTGAAATTAAAGAGATCTGGGTTGCCTGTAGTCTAAAACCCATATGTCCAAGAAATATAGTTGTAATTTGTCCTTTTCTCTAAAGTAGTTGATACTTCGGATCCAGAATATTGAGAATATTGGATGTGGTCTTGAGAGAGGATCACTGTCATCCTTGGAGGAGATGAAACGACCCTGAGGATTAACTTTTTGTGAATTTCCAGTGTTCTCAGGTTACATATAGAGCCTAAGAGCAGGAGTAGGAGCTAGGTGTCCACCCCGACAAATGGCAGAGGGACTCTCAAGAATTGCCTGTTATCTTCTGTCCCTTTACTCAATACTCCTACAAGCCACTCTTCACAGGTGGGATTACTTGGGATGGCTTGGAGGAATAGGTTAATCTAGTAGGTCATATGATACAGAACCCACTATCAGAAACAGTCTAGCTTTTGGTAATCAGCCATCTGTCTTCTGTTTTCTTCCATGGACAAAAAGGTCAGCTTCCGATTCTGGAAGGGGAAATTTTTGATTCTGTGAAGCCAGGACTTTCTGCTTTTGTAGATCAACCTAAGCAGGTGCGTTTTTTATAACAAGATGTTCAGATTCTCAGTGCTTTAATAACTTTACCACGCTGCTGCTGTTAAATACCTCATGCTGTTCACTACTGATATTGAGTCATGTGTAAGATCAGTTTTCTGTCCTCAGATATACTCAGCTATACTTGTACACCCCAAACTCACTAGGGCTTGAGCAGAACGAAGCAAGAATAGATTGTGGATATGCAGGGATGACACCTTTTTTTTTTTTAGCAGATTGTTCCCTTTGTATTTACTGTTTAAGATTTTTGAGTTGAAGCCATCAACTGCATTGATTAATGTAGATGGAGAAGATAGACATGGAGTTCTCTATAAGGTATGAGGTATAAACATAGCAGTTGAGGAACTGTAGACCCAATGAACTTCATTTCAAAGTACCCTGATATAGGACAGATCATGTATACCTATACTCTAGAAGTTAGGGAAGAACTCATGAAAACAAAAATCTTTGGTATTAAAGGATGTATAGAGAGTTTTGTCATGACTGTATTTCACATTCGAGCACCCATAACATGCCATACCCAGTGTGTCAGAGGCCATACCAAAATAGAATAAGGCAGAATATCGACCATTTGGTAGCAAATGTAAAGATATTGTTACAAGCATAGTCATTAACCAAAGGAAAAACTTCTATTAAAAATGGCTTGCGGTACATGACTGGCTCAGTTGGTAGAGCATGTGATTACTTAATAAAATCTTAGAAAAAAGAATGGCTTGAACTTGAAGACCTGTGAAGATGTTTTTTTTCTCAGCTCACTAATATGAAATGGTAAATGCGTCAGAAAATTGGGAGGTGTCAAAAACTGATTTGACATTTAGAGAAGATTTTGTTGTGGTTGCTAATAATTCTGATGATTTAGAGGTAGCAGCATGTTGTCAGATGTTCACTCAGGGAAACAGTGGATTTAAAATAATGGTTTTTAATTTCATAAATTGAGTATCTACTCTGTCCTGTGCGTGTAGGTGGTATGATGCAAAAATGAACCTGGCAGGTTCTGTCCTTCCAGAGATCATAAAACCTGTAGCATGGTAATAGCCACACCAGTCTTTGTGTGCACGTACATGCAGTCTGCCGCATGCAATGCACTCAGCAGTTTTTCAGTGGGATGAGGCGTATCTCCCATCGTAGAGTTGAGGAAACCAAGTCCCTATATGAAGCCACAGAGCTAGCAAGCAAGTCTTCTAACTCCAAATCCGGTGTTTTTTTCACTGTACCCAACTTTCTAACCTGAAGCTAATTTATGAGACACAAAATAACAATCAGTTAAAATGACCATGCTATAAAAGAATAATTTTTGTTATCATTCAACCAAAATTAAATGCATTTTCCTTCAAAGAAGCCTACTTATCTAGGTTTCTTCTCCTGTAGAGCAGAGAGTGGTTGGAGCCCCCTGCTCCCTCACTCCTGTTATCCCCCCGAGCATGTTGAGGGAATAGACAGTTGCCACTAAATGAACTGTTCACCGTATGAGTAGGTCATCTCTTTTGAAGGGTGCTGAGACTGTTCAAGGACTCTTAGAGGTGGCCAAAGATTCCATCCCCCGAAGTCACTGGAAAAGAACCCCAGTGGTCCTGAAGGCAACAGCAGGACTGCGCTTACTGCCAGAACAGAAAGCCCAGGCTCTGCTCTTTGAGGTAATCTTCGAAGTCCTTTGCATCACAGATGATTATTTTTCCCTCTGTGAATATTTGCCTTAGGGGTGTTTAGCTCTTTGGAATGTGACTGCTACCTTTAGTATTCCACCATCGCTAAAGCACTCTGGTAACTGGTCTCTTGTTCTAGCTACTCACATTTCTAAACGTTACTCTTGAATTTATACAACTTTTCCTAAAGAATTTTAAAGTATTTCCTGTCCATGATAGTCTTAACTCTTCTAACTTATTAAAACAGAATCACAAAAATTATTTTTAGCCCACTCTATTGAAGTATAACTTAAAATGTGTACATTTTCAGTGTACAGTTAAATGAATTTTTACAAATTCAGAAGTTTCCTTATATACCTTTGCAGTCAGTTTCCTCCTCCCCTGAAGCCAGACAACCACTGATCTGCTTTCTATCACTGTAGATTAGTTTTGCTTGTTCTTACATTTCATATAAATGGAGTTATACAGTTTATGTTCTTTTTTTAATGTCTTTTTTTCTCTCAGCATAAAGGTTTTTTAAATTAAATTTTTAATTTTAATTCTAATATAGTTAACATACAGTGTTACATTAGTTTAAGGTGTACAATATAGTGATTCAACAAGTCTCTACATTACTCAATGCTCATCATGATAAGTGTGCTCTTAATCCCCTTCACTTATTTTACCCATTCCCCCTGCCCCCACCTCCCCTCTGGTAACTGTCAGTTCTCTATAGTTAAGATTGGTTTGTCTCTCTCCTTTATTTGTTTTTTCCTTTGTTCGTTTGTTTTGTTTCTTAAATTCCACATATGAGTGAAATCACTTGGTATTTGTCTTTCCTCTGACATATTTCGCTTAGCATTATACTCTCTAACTCCATTCATGTTGTTCCAGATGGCAAGGTTTCATTCTTTATGGCTAAGTAATCCATTGTGTGTGTGTGTGTGTGTGTGTGTACGTGTGTGTGTGTGTGTATGTACACACACACACATATGTACACACACACCATATCTTCTCTATCCATTCATCAATTGATGGACACTTGGGCTGCTTCCATAATTTGGCTATTGTAAATAATGCTGAAATATAGAGGTGCATATATCCCTTTGGATTAGTGTTTTTGAATATTTTGAGTAAATACTCAGTAGTGCAATTACTGGATCATCAAGTAGTTCTATTTTTAACCTTTTGAGGAACCTCCATACTGTTTTCCACAGGGGTTGCATTCCCATCAACAGTGCACAAGGATTCCTTTTTTTCTTACATCCTTGCCAACATGTTGTTTCTTTTGTTTTTGATTTTAGGTATTCTGATGGATGTGAGATGATATCTCATTGTAGTTTTGATTTGCGTTTCCCTGATGATGAGTGATGTTGAGCATCTTTTCATGTGTCTGTTGACCATTTGTATGTCTTCCTTGGAGAAATGTCTGTTCATGTCTTCTGCCCATTTTTTAATTGAATTATTTGTAGGTTTTTTGGTGTTGAGTTGTATCAGTTCTTTCTATATTTTGGATACTAACCCTTTATCAGATATGTTTTGGCAAATATCATCTCCCATTGAGTAGATTGACTTTAGTTTTGTTGATTGTTTCCTACACAGTGCAGAAGCTTTTTATTTTGATGCCCAATGGTTTATTTTCCCTTTTGTTTTCCTTGCCTTAGGAGACACATCTAGAAAGATGTTGCCACAGCTGATGTCAAAGAAATTACTGCTGGTGCTCTTTTCTAAGATTTTTATGGTTTCATGTCTCACATTTAGGTCCTTAATCCATTTTGAGTTTATTTTTGTGTGTGGTGTAAAAAAGTGATCAGTTTCATTCTTTTACATGTAGCTGTCCAGTTTTTCTAGCACTGTGTTTAAAGAGACAGTCTTGTTCCAATTGCATATTCTTTCCTCCTTTGTCATGACAAATGATTAATTGATGATGTAATTGTGGGTTTATTTCTGGGTTTTCTATTCTTTTTTTTTTTTAATGTTTATTTATTTTTGATAGAAAGAGCATGAGCAGGGGAGGGGCAGAGAGAGAGGGAGACACAGAATCCAAAGCAGGCTCCAGGCTCTGAGCTGTCGGCACAGAGCCCAACGCAGGGCTGGAACTCATAAACCATGATATCATGACCTGAGCCAAAGTTGGACACTTAACCGACTGAGCCACCCAGACGCCCCCTGGGTTTTCTATTCTGTTCTGTTGATCTATGTGTCTGTTTTTGTGCCAGTACCATACTGTTTTACTACAGCTTTGTAATATAACTTGAAGTCTGCAATTGTGACAACTCCAGTTTTTTCTTTTTCAAGATTGCTTTGCCATTCAGGGTCTTGTGTGATTCCATACAAATTTTAGGATTTTTTGTTCTAGTTCTGTGAAAACTGCCATCGGTATTTTGATAGGGCTTACATTAAATCTGTAGATTGCTCTGGGTAGTATAGACATTTTGATAATATTTGTTCTCATCCATAAGCATGGAGTGTCTTTCCATTTTTTTGTGTCATCTGCAGTTTCCTTCATCGGTGTTTTATAGTTGAAAACTATACAGGTCTTTCAACTCTTTGGTTAGGTTTATTCTTAGGTATCTGTTATTATTATCATCATTATTATTATTCCATTTGAGAGAGAGTGTGACCGGGAGAGAAGGGGGAGGGAAAGGGGTGGGGGGAGAGAGAGAGAGAGAGAGAAAATATATCTTAAGCAGGCTCCATGCTCACTCAGCATGGAGCCCAACTTGGGGCTTGATCCCATGACCCCAGGATCATGACCTGAGCAGAAATCAAGAGTTAGACTAATCCTCAACTGACTGAGCCTCCCAGGTGCCCCCTTATTATTTTTTTAATTTGTTTTTTTAACTTTTATTCATTTTTGAGAGACAGAGATACAGCACAAGCTGAGGAGGGGCAGAGAGAGGGGGAAACACAGAATCCAAAGCAGGGTTTAGGCTCTGAGCTGTCAGCACAGACAGAGCCTGATGTGGGGCTCAAACCCACAAACCATGAAATCATGACCTGAGCTGAAGTTGGACGTTCAAATGATTGAGCCACCGAGGTGCCTCTTGATGCATTTGTAAATGGAGTTATTTTCTTAAATTCTCTTTCTGCTGCTTCATTATTAGTATGTAGAAATGCACACTAATATGCATTAATATGATTTGTGTACATTGATTTTATATCCTATAACATTACTGAATTCATTTGTCAGTTCTAGCAGTTTTTGGTGGAGTCTTTAGGGTTTTCTGTATGTAGTCTCATGTTATCTGCAAATAGTGAAAATTTTACTTCTTTACCAATTTGGATACCTTTTGTTTATTTATTTTGTCTGATTGCCGTGTCTAGGACTTCCAGTACTATGTTGAATAAAAGTGATAAGAGTAGACAGCCTTGTCGTGTTCCTGATCTTAGGAGAAAAGCTCTCTGTTTTTCCCCATTGAGTGTGGTGCTGTGGGTTTTTCATATAGGACTTTATTATGCTGAGGTATGTTCCCTCTAAACTTCTTACTTTGTTGCTGTTTTTTATCATGAATGGATATTATACTTTGTCAGATGCTTTTTCTGCATCTATTGAAATGATCACATGGTTTTTATCCTTTCTGATATTGATGTGATGTATCACGTTGATTGATTTGCAAATATTGAACCACCCTTGCATCCTGGGAATAAATCCCACTTGATTGTGGTAAATGATTTTTTTTTTTAATGTATTGTTGGATTTGGTTTGCTAGTATTTTGTTGAGGATTTTTGCACCATCAGAGATTTTGGCTTGTAGTTCTCTTTTTTTGTGGTATCTTTATCTGGTTTTGGTACCAGAGTAATGCTGGACTTATAGAATGAATTTGGAAGGTTTTTTCCTCTTCTATTCTTTGGAATAGTTTGAAAAGAGTAGGTATTAATTCTTCTTTAAATATTAGGTAGAATTCACCTGTGAAGCCATCTGATCTCAACTTTTGTTTGTTGGGAGTTTTTTGATTACTAATTCAGTTTCTTTGTTGGTTATCCATATGCTTGAATTTTCTGTTCCTTCCTATTTCAGTATTAGGAGGTTATATGTTTCTAGGAATTTATCCATTTCTTTGTCCAATTTGTTGACATATAATTTTTTATAATCTCTTATTGTTTGTATTTCTGTGATATCAATTGTTACTTCTCCTCTTTCGTTGTATTTTTGTTTATTTGAATTTTCTCTCTCTCTCTTTTTCTTATTTTTAATGAATCTGGCTAGAGGTTTATCAATTTTGTTGATCTTTTCAAAGAACCAGCTCCTGGTTTCATAGATGTGTTTTGTTTTGTTTTTTTTTCCTATATCATTTATTTCTGCTCTAATGCTGTTTCCTTCCTTTTGCTGGTTTTGGGTTTTTGTTCTTTTTCTAGCTTCTTTAGGTGTAAGGTTAGGTTGCTTATTTGAGATTTTTCTTGCTTCTTGAGATAGGCCTGTATTGCTGTAAACTTCCCTCTTAGACCACTTTTGCTACATCCCAAAGATTAAAAAAAAATTTTTTTAATCTATCTTTATTTTTGAGAGAGAGAGAGAGAGAGAGCAAGCAGAGAAGGAATAGAGACAGAGGGAGACACAGAATCCAAAGCAGGCTCCAGGCTCCAAGCTGTCAGCACAGAGCCTGATGTAAGGCTTGAACTCATGAACAGTGAGATCATGACCTAAGCCGAAGTCAGTCACTTAACCGACTGAGTCACCCACGTGCCCCTATTACATCCCAAAGATTTTAGACTGTTGGGTTTTCATTTTCATTTGTCTCCATGTAATTTTTTATTTCTTTTTTGATTTTTTTCAATTTAAATTATTTTTTATTTTTTTTTTTTATTTTATAGAGAGCACACACGAGCGAGGGAGAGGGGCAAAGGGAGAGAATCTTAAGCAGGCTCCACACTCAGCATGGAGTCCAACATGGGGCTCAATCCCACGACCCTGGGATCATGACCTGAGCCGAAATCAAGAGATGTTCAACCAACTGAGCCACCCAGGTGCCCCTCTTCTTTGATTTCTTGGTTCACTCATTTATTGTTTAGTAGCATCTCAGCATAAAGCTTTTGAGAAGAATCATGGAATTTTAAGTGTGAGAGATTTTTAAAGATCATCCATTTAAATTTCGTATTCAAGTAAAAAATTTAAGTAGAGAAGTTTTTTTAAACTCAGTATTTTTAGCACTATTGTGCATACTTATTTTGCATAAAACATGCAAACTCTAGGGGTGCCTGGGTGGCTCAGTTGGTTAAGCATCTGACTCTTGATTTCAGCTCAGGTCATGATCTCGTGGTTTGTGAGTTGAGTCTTGCATCGGGCTTTGTGCTGATAGTGCGGAGCCTGCTTGGAATTCTGCTTCCCTCTCTTTCTGCCCCTTTCCCACTTGCTCTCTCTCTCTCTCTCAAAATAAATAAAACATCAACTTCAAAAAAATTATTGAAGGGGGGGTGCCTGGGTAGCTCAGTTAGTTAAGTGTCCAACTTTGGCTCAGGTCACGATCTCACAGCTTGTGAGTTTGAGCCTTGCGTCAGGCTCTGTGCTCACAGCTCAGAGCCTGGAGCCTGCTTCAGATTCTGTGTCTCCTCTCTCTCTGCTCCTCCCCTGCTCATGCTCTCTCTTTCTCTCAAAAATAAACATTAAAAAATTTTTTGGGGTGGCTCAATTGATTGAATGTCCGACTTTGGCTCAGGTCATGATCTCACGGTTCATAGGTTCGTACCCCACATCAGGTTCTGCGCCTGGAGACAGCTCAGAGCCTGGAACCTGCTTGCAATTCTGTATCTCCCTCCCTCTCTGCCCCTCCCCTGCTTGTGCGCTCTTTGTCTCTCAAAAAGGAATAAATAAACATTTTAAAAAATAAAAAAAATGTTTTAATAAAAAATTATTTTTAAAAACATGCAGACTAATAAGATTTAAATTATGTATGAAGAATATTTACAAGTAGGATCCCATTATAACAAAAATTACAACAAAAAATTATTCTATATTATCAGTGTGTAATTCAGAGCTCAAAATCCATTTTCCTTTGACTGTCAACACAGCATTTAAGTCCCTTGTCCAAGGACAAGCTGCCTAGCATGTTTGCATGAGAATCTGAATCCTGATTCCTTATTCATGTATTCATTTATATTCAGCATATGAGTGCTGAGCATTGGTGAGGTTACCAGGGACATGCTGCCTGGAGCAAAAAATGACAGTCCGTGCCGTGATGGAACTTACATTCTGGTTGCAAGGAGACAGAAAGTAAACAACTAAACAACTCACTACAAAGTATGTCAGGTGCTGTAGATGCTATGGAGAAAGAAAAGCAAGGGAAGGCAGCTAGGGAATGCTGGTAGTCAACGTGGAGGGATGCTATTTTTAATAGGGTAGTCAGGGAAGACTGTTGATAAGATGCATTTGATCAGAGACCTGAGAAGAGTAAAGAAGCAAGCTATACAAGACATTTGTAGAAGAATATTCCAAGCTGAAGCAATAGCAGGTGAAAAGCCTAAATCAGGGAAAATGCTTGGTATATTCAAGGAACAGCATCCAGGAGGTCAATGTAGCTGGAAGGGAGTGAGTGATGGAAGTAGGAGATGAGATCAGAGAGGTGTGAGGGGTTTATTATGTAGGGCCTTAAAGGCAAGTGTAAGAACTTTCACTTTTTCTCCAAGAAGTAAGTCATTGGAGGGTCTTGAGAGGCAGCATCTGACATCTGTTTTAAAAGCACACTGTGGCTGTTGTGTTGAGAATAAACTGTGAGCAGGGGAGAAGAGTGGAGAGGACAAGAGCAGAAACTCTCTGTGTTTACTACTGTTTGCTTATCTATCTTCTCTTTAAAAACTTGTTTATAGACCACTGGGTTTTCCTGGATGAAACAGGGTCCAGAGGTCACCACATGAAGTGTTTCATCCTATCAGGAATTAAAACAGCCAGTAGACCAGAGTTCCTTCTATTCCTGTTTGGAAGTCTCCCTCTGCCTCATGATAATCATATAAAAAAAAATAAGACATAACACCCATATAATTGACCTCTATTTGTGGAGAGTCAAGAGTGTGTGAGAGATATTAATTCTCATTTCCTAAAATAGGATAAATAAGTCTAGACCTGGGGTCTCTGGACTCTTGAGGCCTCAGCCATGTGCCAGAATCTAACAGGGGCTGAGAGCAGAGTACTCCAGCCCGTGGACATGAGTCCTCTTTACCCGCAAGGGCAAAGACCTGCAGAATTTGATGGGAGAGCAGAAGAAATGTTTCTGTAGCCTCAGGAGCTGCCCAGGCCCAACTCTTCTCTACCATCCGTTTATCTTGTCATCTAAGAAATGAAGTGGGAAAAGGTCCTCTTAGCCTCCAGTGTGCCCAGGCAAAATTAATAAGGTGTTTTTTTAAAAAAATTACAGGATCCCAATTTGAGCTGAGTCAAATGTATGCCCGTTCTTAGGTCCAGTTCACCTATAAATGCAGACAGCGGTTGAGATTTACTTATTTTTTAAAAATTTTTATGTTTATTTTTGAGAGAGAGCATGAGCAGGGGAGGGGCAAAGAGAGAGGGAGACAGAGGATCCAAGCAGGCTCTGTGCTGTCAATACAGAGCCCAGTGTGAGGCTCAAACTCACAAACCTTAAGATCCTGACCTGAGCTGAAGTCAGACACTTAACCCACTGAGCCACCCAGGTTCCCCTGGTTGAGATTTACTTTAAAGTCAGAGTAATCCCTGTGTTTTTGTTTTTACAAGAAACAGACAATGGTTTGTGTAGTTCCCTTCTCTGGTTTTTTAGAGAAAAGGAATGAGTTCTGCTAGGGGTGCCTGGGTGGTTTAGTCAGTTAAGCGTCCAACTTCGGCTCAGCTCATGATCTCAGGGGTTGTGAGTTCGAGCCCCACATTGGGCTTTCTGCTGTCAGCACAGAGCCAATCTCAGAGTCCTCTTTGGATCCTCTGTGCCCCTTTCTCTGCCCCTCCTCTGCTCATTCTCTCTCTCTTTCGAAATAAATAAATAAACTTAAAAAAAATAAATGTGTTCTAAAATTTTATTTAGGGAAATGAAGAGTGTAGTTTTCTAAACCTTATACGATATAGCCAAAGTATGGAAATCTTTATTGCCTTAGGGAATCCAGGTTTTTTCCCTTTTTCTTTAGGTAAGAGAAATCTTCAAGAAGTCACCTTTCCTGGTACCAAATGACAGTGTTAGCATCATGGATGGATCTTATGAAGGTGGGAGAGGTGTTAGTACATGTTCTGGGGGGAGCGGGCCAGGGTTAATAAGTATTTTGATTAAAGGAACTGGGAACAGAGGTGGAGGTGCTGAAGTAAAAGGAACTAAATGAGGAGAAACACACAAGGAGGGATGGGATGACAGGAAATTGAAGGACAGGGAGAAGGAATACGTGTTTTAGACACAAAATTTAGAGAAAAAAAAAAACAAAACTGGGGTCGAGGAAGATTAGGGAAAAATGCTCTTGAGATGTAATCCTTGTTTTTCTCTGTCTTTCAGGTATATTAGCTTGGGTTACTGTGAATTTTCTGACAGGTAATACATTCTCAAGTTTATTCAGAGATATTAACTGGGTTTCACATGAGGGTCCGAGCAAAAAAAATCCCATTTTGCTTGTATTGTGCTTTAAAAAAAAAGAAAGGAAGGAAAGAAACTATAAGAAGTTACTGTTTATACCTGTCTTCAAGGCCTCAGCTACAGCAAGAATCCTTCTAGGTTAGCGTTCACCTATACCCTTCGGGGCCAGGGAGCAGTGGAATACTTATGAAACACCTGCAATATACAAGAGCAGGACAGAGATTGCAGACAGAGGAGTGTTGAGCTGTCCGGGAAGCAGAAGATATTCAGAGCTGGCTCTCATTCACAGGTCAGCTGCGTGGCCAGAGCCGGGAAACTGTGGGGACCCTGGACCTCGGGGGGGCCTCCACCCAAATCACATTCCTACCCCAGTTTAAGGTGAGTCATTTATATGAAGGCCTGGTTAGCAACCCACTTGGCAAGCATATCATGGTGCCAAGAAAATGGTACCCCATTTTAGGACAGCAGCTCTACCACAAATAGTCTGAGTGGAGTCAGTTAATAACTGGGTGTACTTCCCCTTGCTCCCTCATTGTTCAGAGTCCCTTTGATTCCTCCATCCCTTTGAGATTAGCAGCTTAGTCTGTGTTTCTTTTCTGATTTCTTGGGGGAGGGACAGGGATGGTGGTGGTAACACCTCCAAATGCTTGCAGATCCTGAATAGTCTTTTTGCTTTTTCTGATTTGCAGAAGACCCTGGAACAAACCCCTAGGGGCTACCTCACTTCATTTGAGATGTTTAACAGCACTTATAAGCTCTATACACATAGGTGAGGAGGGGGACATGGAGGAATAATATTTCATGTTGTATGATTCTCCTAACTTTCCAAAGCATTTTCACATCTGTTACTGCATCTGACCAGCCTCACAAAGTTTTTGCCAATCCGCAAAGGTCTAATAACTGAAACCATAGCTCAAGGACCCAAGAGATTTCTCCATTCTTGGCCTCAGAAGTGTATAACTTAAAGAGTTAAAAGTTTTCTGTAGAGAGAACTCTTGGAGAAACTTCAGCCAAAGCTCTGTACCAATTCCTTTGAGTTTGCTTTCAGATATTCTAAATCTGGCCGTGGATTTGATCACACTGGGGCTGGAAGCTAAGATAATGAGAGCTTTTCTGGGGATGGTTCCCAAGGTCGGACTGTACGAAGTGTCACTATCTCTGGCCTTTAAATCATAGGCATGGAAAGTTCTGGATGGCCTTGATCTAAACTGCAGAAATTACCACTTGTCCACACAAGATGAAGAGGTTGCAGAGAACGAGGTTTTCCTCCCTCAGAGGGAGACACAGAAACCATGCTACTTTGGAAAGAGGTAGCTTTAGGTTGGAGAGCTTCAGGACCAACATGAAATTAGTCAATCCTATATTTTACAGTTACTTGGGATTTGGATTAAAAGCTGCAAGACTAGCAACCCTGGGAGCCCTGGAAACAGAAGGTTCGTCTGGGTACCTGTGTGGTTGGGGTATGGTGAGAGTGACATCAGTATTCAGCTTGCCTTTCCCCTTTCTTGACAGTGATTCTGTGGAGGAAAGCTTTACGCCAAATTAGGAAGCATGTGTTGTATACTGGACCTGATAATAGCAAATTCCTTTTCTACTTTATGTTGTGTTCAGTAGTTTTGGTATATATTATTAGCCATTTCTGGAATGAAGGCTATATATATAGGGGGAACAGCCTGTGACCAGAAGGCTGAAGTGTGCAGAAATTCAAGGTTTGAAGAGTGAATTTGGCAGAAGCTTTTTCAAGCCCTTAGTTTTACGTGGGGGGTGCAGAAAGCAGTCCACTTGCAAGAAGCACCCACTGCAAGGGTGCAGTCCACTTGCAAGATGGAGTAACTGAACAACTTTATTCATCTCTTTCAACGTGGTTGAACATTTAAGATCTCAGCTTTTGGGGTCAGGTAGAACTGGCTTCAGCCAGCTTCTTGATTTTGGGCAAGTTAGCTAACCTTTCTGTGCCTCTTTCCTCCCTTTATCTGAGATTTTGCATTTAATGTACTTTCTATGGTGCCTGCCTGGCTCGCAGTAAACTATTACTGTGAGAAGAGTAGAAGCGAATTTTTTACCTTTTTAAAATTTTTTTAAAAAAAATTCTTTTTTTAATGTTTATTTATTTGGGGGGGGAGGGGCAGAGAGAGAGGGAGACATAGAATCCGAAGCAGGCTCCAGGCTCTGAGCTGTCAGTATAGAGCCCGACACAAGGCTCGAACCCACAAACCATGAGATCATGACCTGAGATGAAGTCGGAGCTTAACTGACTGAGCCACCCAGGTGCCCCTACCTTTTTTTTTTTTAGAAAGGAGGGAACATATTCCATTGTAGGTTTTGGGTTTCTTTGAGATGTGATAAAAACCATGAACCTTTCTGCCAAATTCACATATGCACAAAAATTTATAGTTTCAGGAGGTTCACCAACCCCACAAAGCCCATCTATGAACCCTGAGTTAAGAATTCCTGTCATAGGACCCAGTCATGGAACTACCTACTTTGGTAATTCCTTTCAACTTTACTGTCTTCTTGCATTTGTGTGTGCATGTGTCTTTCACACATTCTATCTCTCTGTCTCTCTCTCTCTCTCACACATACACACACCCTTGCTTCTTACTTCGTGGTCTGGCTTCTTTCAGGGATTGATGGACACACTTTCCGAAGCGCCTGTCTACCAAGATGGTTGGAAGCAGAGTGGATCTTTGGGGGCGTGAAATACCATTATGGTGGCAACAAAGAAGGCAAGTGATGTGTTTTCACTGGTTGAAATTACCTTTACAGTAGAAGTCTGGAAAAGTCCCACAGGAGATGTTTTTCAGAACTTAAGAGAGGCTTGTCTTTTGCAGGGACTCATTCCAAATAGATCTTGGTATGCCTTTAAGGAATAGTATGAAGTGACAGTGAACAAGGCACTGTCTCTCTGTCCTGCTCTTTCCCTGCCCAAGTGTGTAGACCCATTAGAAGCCTGTTCTTAACCTAGGTCTGATGCCCTCAGCAAGGAGGAACACTATTTCAAATTCAGTTAATGTTTAGCTTTTTATTTTATTTTTTTACTTAAAAATTTTTTTTTTAAACATTTATTTATTTTTGAGACAGAGAGCATGAACAGGGGAGGGTCAGAGAAAGAGGGAGACACACAATCTGAAACAGGCTCCAGGCTCTGAGCTGTCAGCACAGAGCCCGACGTGGGGCTCGAACCCACGGACCGCGAGATCATGACCTGAGCCAAAGTCGGACACTTAACCGACTAAGCCACCCAGGAGCCCCTTTTTTTACTTTTTTAAAGTTTATTTTTTAAGTGTATTTATTTTGAGAGAGACAGAAACAGCATGAGCATGAGAGGGGCAGAGAGAGAAGGAGAGAAAGAGAATCTCAAGCAGGCTCAACACTGTTAGCACAGGACCTGATGCAGGGATTGATCTCATGATCTGAGCCAAAATCAAGAGTCAACCTCTTAGCCAACTGAGCCAGCCAGGCGCCCCATTGTTTAGCTTTTTAAATAATATTATATACATTTAAAACTGAGACCATGAGAAAAAGAATTCACCTCAGGTATTATAAAAAGCAGAGACCTTAAAGTCAAGATAAAAAACTCAATTTTTCCAGTGAAGGAAGCAGGTGACCCTTCTGGATGCTCCTCATGAATACCATGGCATGTAAGGCTAGGCAGTAGCTTCAGGTTAGGTATGGCTATTTTGGTGAACACAGGTTAGGGAGGGGAGCTGCCATGGGGAAGCAGGTACCTTTCCTCCAGAGTGACAGGACTGTGGAAGTTTGCTCAGCTTTGTAAGCCCTTTGTCCTCAGCCCCAGCATCTGCTTTCATTGATCCTCCTGCTGTTTCTTTGTTGGCTCCAGAGAGCTCTTATTTTTCTCACATTGTGCTTGTACACTCTTGCCCTGGCAGGGGAAATGGGCTTTGAGCCCTGCTACACTGAAGTGCTGAGGGTGGTCCAAGGAAAACTTCACCAGCCAGATGAGGTCCAGAGAAGTTCCTTCTATGCTTTCTCTTACTATTATGATCGTGCTGTTGACACAGACATGATTGGTAAGTTTACTCCAGGTATCAGTCTAGGGAGGAAGCTGGGCAAACCTGTGGTGGGGAAGGGAAAGGGAGAAAAGGAGAATTTTAAATGCTTCATCATGAGTGATCACCTTACTTCTTCTCCATTGCTGGCTATTGAATGACCTTAGTCACTGCAATGGAAGGATGAATATGATTTAGAATCTTTTGGAGCTGGAAAGTGGCCTAAGCAAATACATATGAAATCTTTTTTTTTTTTTTTACATTTTTATTGAGGTATAATTAACATAAAATGTGAATATTTAAAGTGTATAATTTATTGTTTTGACATATGTGTATACCCATTAAGCCATCAACAAATTCAAAATAATATATCCATTACCCCAAAAAGTTTTCTCCTCCCCCTTTATAACTTTTATTTTCTTATCACAATAGTACTGCTTTTTGTTGGTTCTGTGAATAAATGTATGTATGTGATCTGTCATGGCCTGAGATATGAGTTAATTTCCTATTTTCTGGGTTTTTTTAATAGGTCATTTTTTATTGTGGTTAAATATACATAGAATAATTATAAATGAATTAGACCACATAGATTGTGTTGTATGGATATGTCATGTTTGTTTATCCCATCTTGTAATGTTGGAAATTTTACTTCTAGTAAAAATTTACTTTAGTTTTTCATTATTATAAATTTCACTAGGATGAATTTCCTTGTTTCCTTGAAGGCTTTTTGACATCAGCTACTGTTTCATTTTAGATTATGAAACAGGGGGTGTTTTAAAAGTTGAAGATTTTGAAAGAAAAGCAAGGGAAGGTAAGTGCCAGTGGGAACCCTTGAAGGCGAGTCCATGAGGCTGTGCCTGCCAACTCTAATGACCTTAAAGTGACCCAAAGCACCACAGTCAGCAGAAAGCCGCTCAGAAGGCTGGTTTCATGTTTTTGCCAGGAGTTAAAAGCATCAAGTGGCATAGAAAACCATGGGAATACAAGAAGCTTTGGGGAAATGATGAAAACCTTTTCTTCTTTCTATATTTCTTCCTTTCTTCCTTTTTCCCCCCTATTATTGAAGTATAATTGACATACAATTTTATATCAGTTTTAGGTGTACAACATATAGATTCAACAATTCTGTACATTACCCAGTGCTCACCACGATAATATACTCATGATCTGTCTCCGTACAACATTATTATAGTACTATTGAGTGTATTCCCTGTGGTGTAATTTTCATCTCTGTGACTTATTTATTTTACGGCTAGAATTTTGTACCTCTTAATCTCCTTCATCTATTTTGCCCATTCCCCCACCCATCTCCCCTCTGGCAACAACCAGTTCTGTCTATTTAAGAGTTCAGTTTTTTCTTTATTTGTTCATTTGTCTTGGGTTGTTTTGAATTCTACATATAAGTGAAATCATGTAAGTGAAATCATATCTGTGTGACTTAGCATAATACCCTCTAGGTCTGTTCATGTTGTCCCAAGTGGCAAGATATTCTTTTTTTATGGCTGAGTACTATTCCATTGGTGTGTGTGCACGCACACACCACCTCTTCTTTATCCATTTATCTACCAGTGGACACTTGGGCTGCTTCCATAAGTTGGCTGTTGTAAATAATGCTACAGTATATACAGGGGTGCTTATATCTTTTTGAATTAGTGTTTTCATTTTCTTTGGGTAAATAAGCACTAAAAGAATTACTAGATCATATGGTATTTCTATTTTTAATTTTTTGAGGAGCCTCCATACTATTATCCACAGTAGCACTGCCAGTTTACATCCCTACCAACAGTACATGAGGGTTCCCTTCTCTCTGCATCCTTGCTAACACTTTTATTTCTTTTTTGATATTAGCCATTCTGATTGGTGTGAAGTGATACCTCATTATGGTTTTGATATGCATTTCCCTGATGATGAGTTATGTTGAGCATCTTTTCTTTTTTCTTTTCAAATTTTAATTTAAACTCTAGTTAATTAACATATACAGTGCAATATTGGTTTCAGGAGTAGAATTCAGTGATTCATCACTTACATACAACACCCCGTCCTCATCGTAATAAGTGCCCTCCTTAGTATCCATCACCCATCTAGCCCATCCCCCACCCACCTCCCTCCATCAACCCTCTGACCCATAAAAGTCTCTTATGGTTTGTTTCCCTCTCTCTTTTTTTTTTACCCTCTCCCATATGTTCATCTGTTGTGTTTCTTAAGTTCCACATATAAGTGAAATCCTATGATATTTGTCTTTTTCTGACTGACTTACTTCACTTAGCGTAATACTCTCTAGCTCCATCCATGTCATTATAAATGGCAAGATTTCATTCTTTTTGATGGCTGAGTAATACTCTATTATATACATGTGAGATATATATATATATCTCACATATATATCACATCATCTTTATCCACTCATAGGTCAGTGGACATTTGGGCTGTTTCCATAATTTGGGTATTGTAGATAATGCTGCTATAAGATTGGGGTGCATGTATCCCTCCGAATTAGTATTTTTGTATTCTTTGGGTAAATACCTAGGAGTACAACTGCTGGATCATAAGGTAGTTCTATTTTTAACCTTTTGAGGAACCTCTATACTGTTGTCCAGAGTGGCTGCACCAGTTTGCATTCCCACCCTTCCTCTGCATCCTTGCCAACAGTTGTTATTTCTTGTGTTGTTAATTTTAGCCATTCTGACAGGTGTGAGTTATCTCATCATGGTTTTGATTTGTATTTCACTGATGAGCGATGTTGAGCATCTTTTCATGTGTCTGTCAGCCATCTGGATGTCTTCTTTGGGAAAATGTCTATTCATGTCTTCTGCCCATTTCTTAACTGGATTATTTGGTGTTTGGGTGTTGAGTTTGATAAATTCTTTATAGATTTTGGATACTAACCCTTTATTGGGGATGTCATTTGCGGGTATCTTCTCCCATTCTGTAGGCTGCCTTTTAGTTTTGTTGATTGTTTCCTTCACTTATCTTGATGAAGTCCCAATAGTTCATTTTTGCTTTTGTTTCCCTTGCCTCTTGCAACATGTCTAGTAAGAAGTGAGCATCTTTTCACGTGTCTGTTGGATATCTGTATGTTTTCCTTGGAAGAATGTCTATTCAGTTCCTTTGCCCATTTTCTTTTTCAAATAGTTTAGTAAAGATGTATTTCTCCTAAAGTGGATAATATAAGCAAATTATACTTTTTTGTACAATTCACATATTGCATGAAATACTAAAACATAAATTTTAGACATTTGAAAATTATATGGAAATATGACTACATGTGATAAAATTAGATTATTTAGACAAGTTTTAAGATTGAGACTGCATTAAAAATGATGGTAGAGGTTGACGTGATTGAAAATAAAAAAATTTGTATATGGGAAAAGGCATCATCTATAAAGTTAATGGATGGAATAATAAACTTAACATTATTTGCAGCATTATAAATAGATAATAAAAATAAAATAGGTAAAGGCTAATAACACTAGCATATAAAACAGTCCTAAAATTATGAACACTTTATATATAAAAGTTAATATCAAACTGTATTAAATCGTCACTAAAGAAAAATAAGCTGTATCTGTTTTCTTTTTTTTAATGTTTATTTTTGAGAGAGAGGGGGGAGGGGAGGGGCAGAGGAGAGGCACACACAGAATCCAAAGTAGACCCTAGGTTCTGAGTTGTCAGCACAGAACCTGATGCAGGGCTCGAACTCAGAACCAGGAGATCATGACCTGATCCAAAGTCGGATGCTTAACCCACTGAGCCACCTAAGAACCCTGTTGTATCAGTTTTCTATTGCTGTGATATCAAGTTACCATAAATGGAGTGCCTTTGCCCATTTTTAAATAGGATTGTCTGTTTCTTTGGTGTCGAGTTGTGTAAGTTCTTTATGTATTTTGGATACAGCCCCTTACTGGGCGTACCATTTGCAAATATCTTCTATTCAGTAAGTTGCCTTTTTGTTTTGTCAATGGTTTCCTTTGCTTTGCAAAAGGTTTTTAATTTGATGTAGTCCCAAGAGTTTATTTTTGTTTTTGTTTCCCTTGCCTGGGGAGATATATCCATAAATATGTTGCTAAGGCCCGTGTCCAAGAGATTCCTGTCTGTTTTGTTTTAAGAGTTTTACAGTTTTAGGTCTCACATTTAGGTATTTAATCTAGTTTGAGTTTATTTTTATGTATGGTGCTCTTCCTTTTTTTTTTTTTTTTAAATTGAAATAGTGTTATCAGTGTTAATGAAATACTGAGCACCAAAATATATGGGAAATAGCCACAAGGGCTTCTTTGAGAGCATCCATGGAAATACAGATAAATGCTCTTATCCACTGGCCCCAAAGTAGGGCTACTGGTATTTCTCTGTCTTCTGGGCCTTAGCATTAATAATAGGTAAGGGACTTAGTTGAATTAAGCCCCAACAACAGGTAATAGAAATTTAGCAAATAAACCAGGATGCCAGGCACCTTTGAGTAAAGAAGATGTGACATCAGAAATGTGCAAATTCTTAAGCACCGTGGCCTTACAGAGGTTGTCAGTGCACAGTTGTAGTCTTTAAGACTCCCAGGTGCTAGCCAAATGGAGAATTCTGCTTTGCTTATCCTAAGTGTGTATTTTGAGAAAATCCTACACTTGTCAGTTAGCCTCAAACTTGAATTCCACTCTTCACTCTCTCCCTTTCAGTGTGTGATAACTTGGAAAACTTCGCCTCAGGCAGTCCTTTCCTATGCATGGATCTCAGTTACATCACAGCCTTGTTGAAGGATGGCTTTGGCTTTGCAGACAGTACTGTCTTACAGGTAAGAGAGATGGTACTGAAATCATGTAACAGTCTACTTATTTGGGAATTAGGAAGATTTAAGAACTTGTTTAGTAATAAAAGTGGCTGCAGGTGGAATTATGAGGTGTTTTTGTTAGGGCTATGGACAAGGCACTCTGCAAGACACCATGAATGTGGGAAATTAGCTTGATGGAATGGTAACTTTTTTTTTTTTTTAATGTTTTCATTTATTTTTGAGAGAGAGCATGAGTGGGGGAGGGGCAGAGAGCGAGGGAGACACAGAATCTGAAGCAGGCTCCAGGCTCTGAGCTGTCAGCACAGAGCCCGACGTGGGGCTCAAACCCATGAGCTGTGAGATGATGACCTGAGCTAAAGTCGGACGCTTAACCGACTGAGCCACCCAGGCTCCCTGATGCAATGGTAACTTCTAAGTATATTCCCAGGCAAGCTATCCTAGGGGTCACAGAGCAGAAAGGCTTGCATCCCAAATTAAGATGCCCAAGTCACATGGTTTATTGAATCAAATTCAAAACTCAGGGCAAGAAGCAAAGGGAAAGAAATAGGATAGGTGAGAACATATAGGATAGGGTGGAAATGGGCAGGCTGGAAATGCCATACTTCTTAATTCCTGGGTTCATATGTCCTGCATCTCTCTCTCTCTGCTGATAGTGCAGTTATAAGTACTAGAGCTGATCAAGGGGGTACAAGGATCAAGGGGGTGCCTGGGTCTGTCACACAAATTTGCTCTATTCGGAGAGGCAGAGGGGCAGGTACAATGGCTAGTAGCATTCACTCATTACCCTATTAGATGGTTTTATTCGGCAGAGGACAAAAGGATGTCACCAGTGAGTGGCTTATTCAAGTTCTCATTAATGTTGAATGCCTTGTGTATATGTAGTATGTCCTATATATTTTATATGTGCCTCATATATTTAGTGCCTCTTGAATCTTGTGTCCCTTTTTGTCCTGCTGTCTCTGTCCATTTGTTTAGGTACATGCAGGCTCCATTTCGTAGTAACTTATTTATCTATTCTAAACACATCTTATATGTTTTATCCATCCCATTTGTTTTCTTGTCTTCTGTACCATAATTGTATAATTGTACATTATGGTTACAAAGATGATTAAAATGAAATCTTGTCCTCAAATAGCATATAATCTATTAACGGAGGTGTGACAAAAATATAAGTACGGCACAGGCAACTTTGTACTTTGGGGTCAAATAAGTAGGCCGTACTTTGTTTTTGAAGTGCCCTTGCAGGGGTGCCTGGGTGGCTCAGTCAGTTAAACGTTCAACTTTGACTCAGGTCATGATATCACAGCTCGTGAGTTCGAGCGCCACGTTGGGCTCTGTGCTAATAGCTCAGAGCCCAGAGCCTGCTTCAGATTCTGTGTCTCCCTCTTGGCCCTTCCCCTGCTCACGTGCATGCACTCTCACTCTCTCTCAAAAATAAACAAACATTGAAGTACCCTTGCTTGCATCATTTCCCCTTCCTGTTTCCTCAATTCCAGGTGAGTTTATATTGCCCTATTTCTTGTGTTACAAAGATTTCATAAACTCATAAACTTTGTACTAAGGTATTTGGATTTCATGTGTTGTATCTGACAAGAATATTGGCATTTAAGGTACTTAACAAAGAATTACTTGCTAGTAGAATGTAGATTTCATCTGGTCAACAAAGAAGGATTGTGTCATAAGAAATTAGTCCTAGAAAAAAAGACTAAAACCAATCCACTGGTCTCCAAACTTTTTTGTGTGTGGTGTTATCAGTAGTGGCATTATTGTTTAACAAAAGATACAGAATGACAGTAAAATTAAAGTGGAGCTATCTGGTTGAAGTGGAGGAATGAGGCCTGGAAGGATCAGCATTTGGCCTCCTTTTCTCCTTTGAAGCACTTCCAAGAACTCCTCAGATTCTGAAGAAAACAATTTGATAAATGCTAATCTGATCTTCTTTTATGTATTGGAAGAAATCAGGTTTAAACATTTGCCCAAAGTCACTGAACTGATTGAGACAACCTGGCCTAGAATGCCTTAAATGCCTTGGTTGGTTATTAATTAGTGCTTAAGAAAATTCAGTTGTTTATAAACTATGAATTGTGAAGTTTAATATGTTCTTCCCTACCCCTAAATTGATTCCTGCCTCCTGTTGTATTTTGTTTCGGGATTAGGGAAAAGAATTCAAAAGCCTGTTTGTCTAAAAGGTCCTGTCTAGAAGGCCTGGGTAAGACCACTTCCAAGCCAGAAGATTCAGAGATCAGATTGGCAGGTGTAGGGGCAATAAGCCACGGCAAGAGGGAAACCTTATAGAGAGTGGTAGTGGGAAGCCTCCAAAGACTGGCTACTCCAAATTTTACCTTGATTTGGCCATGTGTGATCTTTGTAGATATTCTCTGCCTGTGTCATGCTTGCCAGAGTTGAAAATGAAATAAAAATGTGAACTTTTTTTTTTTTCTACTCAACAGCTCTCAAAGAAAGTGAACAACATAGAGACAGGCTGGGCCTTGGGGGCCACCTTTCACCTGCTGCAGTCTCTGGGGATCTCCCACTGAGGCCAGGCCCTTCTTCTGAGGATTGCATTTGCCAACAACCTTTTTAAAGGTAGAAGGAGAGAGGACTCAGTCATGTTCTGAGCTAGTCTGAGGATAGCCTGGACTGAAGCCCAGCAGCTCAATTCATCAGGAGGAAGGAGCTTTTGGAGACAGGTCTTGCCCTTGAGTCTGGAGATTTGGGTCTAATTAATTCTGTATATCTAATGTGAACTCTTGACCTTACCACTCTGCTTGCACAGCTGGCACCAGAGTCTAAATCTTTGAGATTCTTTGTGTGTCACAGCCAAAAGGAAAAGCTTTGAAATTAACCTTGGAGAGCCCAGGGACAGGTCCCTGGGAACCAAAGAAAAATCTCATTTCAGCCCTTTGAGTGCCTCATTCCTTTGAACGTATTAATTTTCCTCTTAACACGCTACACTAAGCCCACTGATTGCAATCCCATGACCTATCAACACCAGTAATTTTTCCTCCTCCCTACACATTGCCACGTCCCACCCTCTTTCCACTCACCTCCCCTAAAAACAAAAACAAAAACCTGGTTTATGCTTTTCATGTGTAACTCCAAGGGAGAGAAAAGGTAACATATCTGAAATTGTGTGATCCTGCTTTGTGCCAGTTCTTGGCAAGATAGAGAGCAACTCCTCACTGTGCAGACCCCAGCCTAAAAAAGGAGTCTATTTGATCTCTAGGGACAAGGTTTGGGAGAGTGTGGCTCCCTTGAATAGACCTTCTCTTAATCAGGCAATCCTGGGATTAATTAACATATCCAACTTTATAGGAATGTATGTGTATTCAGTGCCAGTTCCTCCTCCCGGGAAAATGTGTTTATAGTTAATTTCTCATCCTAAATGAGTTTTCTTTGTATTTCTAAGAAATTCATCTACTTTGGCTTTTGGTCTGTGCTCAGATGCCTTTGGCTGTGCTGTGCAAGGGTCTCTAGATTTGGGTCACAGCTCCTTGCAGTTTGCCCTTTTATTCTCTCCGTTTGTAGTCGTATCTCTTTCTGCTCTGACCCTGATAATTTTAGCTAACTTCCTCTAAATTATTTTTTAGTTCCAGGGTTTCTGGTACCTTTCTTGATGGTACCTAATATTTGATTTGGTTGGCCATTTTGGCCCACATCAGTACGGTGGATTCTCTTTTTGTTTGAGTGTTGAGAGCTCTTGATTTTGTGAATTATTTCCCCTAAAATTAATTATCTTTTCTTGTGTGTGTGTAGTGGTGGCGGGGTGGGGGTTGTTTTTTGTTTTTTTTTTTTACAGGATCATCATCTGCTTCTTATCTACCCACTCAAGTGCTCTTAGACTTCAAAGATCTTTGTATAGTCTGGCTCCTTTACCTTAGCTCTTTGCTTCCAGCTTCTTTCTAACAAAGTTTGCATGTCCCCAAACTTGTAGTCTTCACAGTAGACTCTTTCAGCTCTTTCAAACAAGTGTTAAATATACCTGGCCCTCACACTAGTTCCTGGGGAAACTTATTTCTTAGTCATTCCATTGAGTCAATAAATATTTAACATCTGATATGTGCAAGTAGGCAAATTTCTATATCCTCATCCCCCAAATTTTGTTTTTTAATTCAATGTGGAATTTCTTCAGATACTTCTTTTATTATACTGAGGTCACTTTTATACCTACTGTCTTCCTCAAAAGATGCTACATAATTAAATAGAATCTTTAGAAAGTTGAAAACTACCAAAGATAAAACCCAGTCTTCTGCCCATTGCAGAATTCCCTGAACATTTCCAATTGGTTATTATTCATCTTCTGTTTAGGCATGTGTTTGGACAGCTTATTCCATTTTTGGACTTTGCTGATGTTAAAAGAAAATCTCTTTTATATTGAGCTGAAATTAGCTATCTTCTCAGTGGTCTTAGATCTGCTCTGATCTCTCCTTCCACAGCCTTTCAATCTTTGGAGAAAACTTCCAAGTCCTTTATGGTATCTTCTTTAACATACTATATGGCTTCTTTTCAAAAAACAAAAAACAAAAAACAAAAAACAGGGTGCTGGAACCAGTCATCATACACTAAATGTTGTTCCATATAATTAGGGAGAGAGACTGTTTCCTCTAGTAGAAACCAAGTTTTCCCAAGAGGTAAGCTGTGTTCACTAGACTCATCCAGCTTGATGGGGCTGGAGAGGTAAGATTCCATGGTCTTTAGCACCACAGCTTGTCTGTGAGGCTTATAAATAGGAGCCAAGTATTGTTCACCCAACTCCTTTGGTCATCCCAGATACCTTCAGAAATCTGTAGGTAGAAATCAGTAGATGCAGTAGTATTCCAGAAGTGTATCTACATATATTCTGATTCCCTTGATGAGAACATCTGGACAATTAATTTATCCAGTTTAGGAGCAACTTGGAATAAGAATTTTTATTTCTTAGAAAAAAATTTTCTGTAATGTCCTTTCTGCCCCTTAGTGTACCTTTTGGGCCTCTTATTGAGGGGTCATATAGAGTCTAATGTTGCTGGTTAAGTTTCCTTTCTCTAAATGTGTAAGATTTCAAACACTAAGGACATGGCCCGGCACATAATGAATGTTGTGTTGTTACATCATCATCATATGAAGAACATCTTCTGTGGGTCGTGGAGGTTTACAAGATGTGCCTTAAAATTCTTCCTGTCCTGCCTGATTTGGTTGGTGTATTTTTGGAGTCCACGTTCTTCTTACCTGGGCTACCTTTCCATTTTTTGTGAAAGATGATCTTTTTTCCCTATGGTGACCTTTCTGGACCCTGCTAGTACTCACACAGCTTTTCACAGTAACTGCCCTATTCCATTCTGGCCATATTTTCCCTGAGATTACAGGAAGTTTCATGACTGTCACTTTCTTTAGTATCTTTACAAATTTTCTGCATTCGCCTGTAAAGCTCCCCCTGTGGTAACAAGTTTCTCATCCCTTCAAAAATTATTCCCAAGAATAGCTTAGTTTGGTTCAAAAGCAGACGGTTTCTTCTCATTTCATCTTCAAATCGGACTTTTGGGCAAGATATTTTTTACAGTGTACAAATAACAATGGATGCACAAATCTATAAAAGGATTCTCTGGGACCATGAAGTGAGCTTTTCGAAAACCCAGAGCAAGACACCCTTTCTCCCACAGGTCAGCCACTAGTCTACAACCAAACATGTATGTGATTCTGCTGCTAATTGACTTTCCCCTTTGACCTGGTTCCTGAGGTCTTCAAACCTGTGCAATTATTTATTGTTTTATTACTGAACAGACAATGGTGTCCCAGAGAGGAACCATAAATAAAATTGAATTTGGTGCTGTGATAAGGAAGTAATTAAGAAGATTTTTTTTTTTCAGGAAGTCCAGTGTGCACCTTTAACCAAGGTTAAAGCAATTTATGTTTAATTTGCATTGTTAGGGATTTTGAAACAGCAGTTGTAACAAAAATGCATGAATTGGGTATTTTTAATTTTTATCTTAATCAGAAAGCAATTGTGTAAATTTATGACCAGCATTAAAAAGAATTACATAAATCTTTATTATATAAGTTTCTGGTGTGTAGCTTTATAATTCGTCTGTGTATACTACCAAGTGATCACCACCACAAACCTAGTCACCGTACCGTCGACCACCTCCTCCTCTGGTAACCACTGGTCTATTCTCTATAAGGTTTTTATTTTGTTTGCCCTTTTGTTTTTTGAGATCCACATACGAGTGAAACTGACTTTTCTCCAGTATACGTGTTCTTGGCTCCTTTGTGGTAAAATAATTGCCCCGATATGCGTGGGTTTATTTCTGGGCTCTCAGTTCTGTTCCATTTGATCTCTGTGTCTGTTTTTGTACCCATACCATGCTGTTTTGATTATTACAGCTTTGTAGTTTGAAATAGTGTGAAATCAGGGAGCTTGATACCTCCAGCTTTGTTCTTCTTTCTCAAGATTGCTTTGGCTATTCGGGATCTTTTGTAGTTCCATACAAATTTTAGAATTAGTTGTTCTAATTCTGTGAAGTATGCCATTGGAATTTTAAGAGCTATTGCATTGAATCTGTAGATGCCTTTGAGTTGTGTGGGCATTTTAGTATTAATTCTCCTAATCCATAAGCACAGAACAGCTTCCCTTTGTGTCTTCAGTTTCTTTCATCAGTGTCTTATAGTCATAAGTGTCTAGGTCTTTCACCTCTTTGATTAAATTTATTCATAGGTATTCTTTTTGATGCAGTTGTAAATTGCAAATGGAATTGTTTTTTTAACTTCTTCTGATGCTTTATTCTTAGTGTGTAGAAACACCACAGATTTCTGTGCATTGATTTTACATCCTGCAACTTGACTGAATTTTTTAGTTCTAGTTTTCTGATGGGGTCTTTAGGGTTTTCTATGTATAGTATCATGTCATCTGCAAATAGTTTTGCTTCTTCCTTTCTGATTTGGCTGCCTTTTCTCTTGACTAATTGGTGTGGCTAGGACTTCCAGTACTGTATTGAAAAAAAGAGGTAAGAATGGGCATTCTTGTCTTGTTCTTGTTCTTAGATGAAAGGCTTTCAACTTTGCACTGTTGAGTATGATGCTATATGATTGTCATATATGGCCTTTATTGTGTTAAGTTACGTTCCCTACTGTACCTACTTCATTAAGAATTTTGTTTTTCATTGTTTGCTTATTTTTGAGAGAGAGAGCATGCGAGTGGGAGAGGAGCAGAGAGAGGGAGACACAGAATCCAAAGCAAGCTTTGAGCTGTCAGCACAGAGCCTGATGCAGGGCTCGAACCCACGAGCCGTGAGATCGTGACCTGAGCTGAAGTCGGATGCTTAACTAACTGAGCCATCCAGGTGCCCCTTTGTTGAGAATTTTTAACATAAATGGGTATTGAATTTGTCACATGGTTTTTCTGCATCTATTGAGATGATCAGATGACTTTATTTTTCTCTCTGTTAACATATCTCATTGATTGATTTCTGTATGTTGAACTATCCTTGCATCCCTGGAATAAATTCCACTTGATTGTGGTGTGTGATCCTTTTTAATGTATCATTAGATTAGATTTACTAGTGTTTTGTTTAGAACTTTTGCATCTATGTTCATCAAGGATATTGGCCTATCCTTTTGTGTTGTCTTGGTTTTGGTTTTTGGAGTAATGTCTGGCCTTGTAAAATGTGTTTGGAAGCTATTCCTCCTCTTTTGGAAGAGTTTGAGAAAGGTAGTAAATCTTCCTTCAAAGTTTGGTAGAACTTGTCAGTGAAGCTGATTCTAGACTTTGCTTATTGGGAGGTTTTTTATTTCTGTTTCAAGCTCCTTATTAGTCATTGGTCTATTCATATTTTGTTTCTACGATTCTGTTTTGGAAGATTGTATGTTTCCAGGAATTAATTGACTTTTTCCAGGTTGTACAGCTTGTTGGCGTGTAATTTTTTACAGGAGTCTCTTAGTTAGGATCCTTTGTATTTCTGTGTATCAGTTGTAACTATTCTTTGATCTCTGATTGAGTCCTCTCGTTTTTTCTTGCTTAGTCTGCTTAGGGTTTGTGGATTTTATCTTTTCAAAGAACCCTACTCTTGAGGTGCCTGGGTGGCCCAGTCCATTAAGCATCCGACTCTTGATCTCAGGGTCATGAGTTCAAGCCCATGTCAGGCTGTGCACTGGGCATGAAGCCCACTTAAAAAAAAACAAAAAACAAAAAAACACCAACTTAGTTTCATTGATTTTTTTTTTTTTTTTTTAATATCTTTTGTCTCTATTTCTACTCTGATCTACCTTCTAATCTGGGGCCTTGTTCTTTTTCTAGAAAGTTCCTTTAGGTATATTGTCAGTCTGAGATTTTGTTTCTTTGGGTAGACCTGTATTGCTGTGAACTTCCCTCTTAGAACTGCTTTTGCTACATTGCATATCTTTTGGTATGTCATATTTCTGTTTTGTCTATAGGTATTTACTTCTCCTTTGATTGGATTACTCATTGGTTGTTCAATAGCACATTTAAACTTTTTGTGGTTTTTCCTGTTTTCTTGTAATTTATAGTTTCATATCATTGTGGTCAGAAAAGATGCTTGATAGGATTTCAGTTTTCTTTAATTTATTGAGACTTGGTTTTTTGGCCTAACGTGATTTATTCTGGAGAATGTTTTATGTACACTTAAGAATGTGTATTCTGCTTTAAGATTTTTTTTTAATGTTTATTTTTGACAGCGAGAGGGGAAGGCGCAGAGAGAAAGGGAGATGCAGAATCTGAAGCAGGCTCCAGGCTCTGAGCTGTCAGCAGAGTCCAACACAGGGCTCAACCTCACAAACCGTGAGATCATGACCTGAGCCCAAGTCAGATGCTTAATCAACTGAGCCACCCAGCCACCTCTGTATTCTGCTTTTAGATGGAATATTCTGAATATATTAAGTCTCTGTGGTCTAATGTGTTAAGCCCAATGTTTCTGTATTGATTTTTTTGGTCTGGATGACCAATCCATTGATGACAGGATAGTAAAGTCTCCTACTGGAGCACCTGGGTGGCTCAGTCAGTTAAGCATCTGACTCTTGATTTCAGCTCAGGTCATGATCTCAGTTTGTGAGTTCAATCCCCAGGTTAGGCTCTGTGCTGACAGTGTGGAACCTGCTTGAATTCTGTCTCCCGCTCTCTCTGCCCCTCCCTATTGCTTTCACGCTTGCTCTCTCTCAAATAGTTTAAGAAAAAAAAATCTCCTACAATTGCTTTCAGTATCTTCCTTTAGGTACATTAGTATTTGCTTTACGTATTTGGTGTTCTACATTGTGTGCACGAGTATTTATAAATGTTCTCTTTTCTTCCTAGATTGACCTTTCTATCCTATGTAATGCCCTTGTCTTTTATTACAGCCTTTGTTTTCAAGTCGATTTTGTCTGATAGGAGTATATAGCTTATCTGGTTTTCTTTTCATTTCCATGGAATATCTTTTTCTGTCCCTTCCAATTCCAGCCTGGGTTGTGTCCTACTGAAGTGTCTCTTGTAAGCAGTATATAGATGTGTGGTTTTTTTAATCCACCCACTCTGTCATTTGGCTAATTTAGTCCATTTTCATTGTTTCTTGTAGGCAGTATGTAGATGTGTGGTTTTTTAATCCACGCACTCTGTCATTTGGCTAATTTAGTCCATTTTCATTTAAAGTAATTATAGGTAAGTACACACCTTACTGCCATTTTGTTCATTATTTTCTGGCTGTTTCTGTAGTTTTTGGTTCTTCTTTCTTTCTTCCCTGGTGGTTTGATGGCTTTCTGGTGTTCTGTTTAAATTCCTTTCTCATTTCCTTGTGTGTATTTTTTTTTTTTTTAATTTTTTTTTTTCAACGTTTTTTATTTTTATTTTTGGGACAGAGAGAGACAGAGCATGAACGGGGGAGGGGCAGAGAGAGAGGGAGACACAGAATCAGAAACAGGCTCCAGGCTCCGAGCCATCAGCCCAGAGCCTGACGCGGGGCTCGAACTCACGGACCGCGAGATCGTGACCTGGCTGAAGTCGGACGCTTAACCGACTGCGCCACCCAGGCGCCCCTCTTGTGTGTATTTACTGTGTTTTTCCCTTGTGGTTACCATGAGGTTCACATAAAATATGCTATGTAAATTAGTAGTCTGTTTCAAGTTGACAGCAACTTAAGAGTTCTAAAATTAACAAGCGAAATGGATGAGACAGCCCCTTAGCAATTTTTCTTAGTAATAAAAAGTCTTTTCAACCAAATCATAGTAGTCTTCCTTTGGGGTTTTTTCTTGGCTTGATTGATATGCCCTTCTCACACTGAATTTATCTGTCATTCATTATTTGGGCTCCACAGGCCCATTAAGCAGAGGAGAAAAAGAGACTAGAGAATTCTAATGTAAAGCAAATTTATTAAATCTTGAAACTATGTGATGGTCTTAGGAAAAGATGTTCATTTTTCATCACCGTAATCTCCCGAAGAGGAGCGCTCATTTGCTTGCAAAGGCCATAATCTGTTCCTGGAGAAAAATGAAACAGACACTGTAAAGCATGGAGGCAAGTGAAGAAAATAGTTTAAAATATTTTTTAAAAAATTTTATATATAAATCTCCAAAGTGATTAAAGCAAAACATTGGCAGAAGTCCCAGACAGATACTCCTCCCAAGAGTCCCTCCAAAGTGTCTTTTAATAGAAGTTTCTCAGGAAAGCAGCTGGCCAAGCAGCAAAAGGAGTTTAAAACATCTTTAAAACTTTAAAAGTTCCTATTCACGATTTTTCCTCATATGAAGTTACTGCTTACATGTGGGCTCTAGCACCAAGCCCAGCAAGGACTTTTTTGCTCATAACCAATGGGGAAGGTATTCAGAAAAAAATTCAAAGAAATTCAGAATAATTGGCAAAGTCCTCCTCAGTGAGCAGGACTCGTGGAGAGCCATGAGTGACCTTACTTTGAGTGGAGATACTGCATTTGTAGCCTGCAAGCCCCACGTCCTGAGCAGCACAAGTGGAGTGGCACTGGTGGAGTAGAGCCTTTTTAGGAGGTCAGTAGCAGCCAGAAGAGCAGTGTTGTGACGCTGTCGATCCGTCTCATAACCGGTGAGATGGCTCATAGAGCCTGGAGGAAAGGTATAAATCCTTAAAGCAATAGTGAAGTTCTTTGCCAGCAAACCAGACACATTGAAGTCTACCATATCCGGCTGCTGAGGGACATTTTGGGGTCCTGACCTTTCCTAACCACATGATCTCTGGATACTTCTCTGAGGTACCTGAACCCTTACCTAAGTCCTTCCCATTGAAGGCTGCAGCACTGAGGTGATGGACCAAGCTGGAGATATCCCCAAAGCCCATGTTGACACCTTGTCCTGCAAGTGGATGGACTCTGTGGGCTGCATCCCTAAAAAGAAAGCAGAGTTCAGACGCGGCCTCCGCAGCAGAGTGCGAAGACGGCAGCCCTGCTGTGTTGTCATCTTACCCAATGAGCGCCAGCCGAGGCCGGACGTATTCAGCAGCATGTCCCAACCCGAGTGGAAATGACATTCGGCTTCTGGCATCCACTCTGGCTACACTTGGGGGCAGCTGGCGAGCTGAGACCTTAGTGGGCTTCAGAAAGGCAACAGCATATTGCAGCATGGCGCCAGCCGAGTCGATGAAGTCGGTGTGGTTAGCATCACTCCACTGAGTAGTGTCAGCCGTAAACAAACCGTGAAAATTCACCAGTGATTAACAGGGAATTAAATCAGCAAGGAAATACATTTTATAACTACAGCCAAGAGTTAATAGTACCTCACATGCCAAACTGATCTAGACCGCAGGTGACAGGCCCCCTTAAACAAATACAGAACACAACTTCCCCCAGGTTTTAGGCTCAAGCCAAACTGCTCGTGAGCTGCTCCTGTCTACCTCTGAACTTCACCTTTCACTTCACCTTAACCCTTAAAACCACACACTAGCCACAGCGTAGCTCATTCTACAACATCCTCTTGCTTCTGGCATTCCCCACTTTGCTAGAATGTCCTCCTAGTTCACCAGGGTAACCCTCATAGCATCCGGAAGCTGTCACCACTTTTTGTGAACCTCCCTGCAAACCCTCTTCTGTGCTCCAACACCCTATAAATACTTGTACCACTGTTCCCAAACTGTCACTTAAGTACCTTTCTCCCTCACTTGTCTGTGAGCGGGGACTGTGTCTCATTTGTCCATTTCCAGACTCTTCTACATAGAAGGCACATGTAATTGTTGCCAAATGAATGCACTGAAAACGTCTGTGCCAGGAATACACGCTAAATGACCAGAGGAGGGGTAGAGTTCACCATTTACTTCGGAAGGCACTTTAGCCTAAAAGGCTCTGCCCCTTTTACTCCTGTTGCTGCTCCAGAACAGTGAAGCCTAAGTTCTTCAGTGTAAAACTACTGTGAAGTCACTAGTGAAGTAGTAGAGAGTTTGGTAGTTAAAACCACAGCCTCAAGGACCAGCCTGATTTCTGAACCAGCTTTACCGCTAGCTCTATGACCTCGTTAGGCAAGGAACCTAGCTGTAAATGAGCATGATCATAGCACCTACCTCAGTGGTTCACTGCATTAAATACATGCAGGTAATGCTCTTCACCTGCACATGGCACACAGTAAGCACTCAATAAATGTTGCTGATTATTACTATTAGTGAATTTTAGATAAATGTGGTATTGAAGCTCCAAAATTACTAGTGCCAGTATTTTTTTTAATTTTTTAATGTTTATTTTTGAGAGAGAGGATGAGTGGGGGAGGGGTAAAGAGACGGGGAAGACAGAATCTGAAGCAGGCTCCAGGCTCCGAGCTGTCAGCACAGAGCCCGATGCGGGGCTTGAACCCACGAACCTTGAGCCAAAGTCAGACGCTTAATCGACTGAGCCACCAAATTACCCCACTGGTGTCAATACTATTAAAGGCTTTATGTATCTGCTCCAGAATAATCATTACCATTTGTTGAGCACTTACAACGTACTAGGTATGTTCTAAGCATTTTACATAAATTCTCTCATTTTTAAAAAAAAAATTTTTTTTTTAACATTTATTTATTTTTGAGACAGAGAGAGAGAGCATGAACAGGGAGGGTCAGAGAAAGAGGGAGACACAGAATCCGAAACAGGCTCCAGGCTCCGAGCTGTCAGCACAGAGCCCGATGCGGGGCTCGAACCTACAGACTGTGAGATCATGACCTGAGCCGAAGTCGGACGCTTAACCGACTGAGCCACCCAGGCGCCCCAAATTCTCTCATTTTTTAAGTCTTTAGACTTTTGGGGTACCTGGTGGCTCAGTCGAGCATCTGGCTATTTTTTTTGGCTCAGGTCACGATCTCATGGTTTGTAGGATCGAGCCCTGCATCAGGCTTCAATCTCTTTCACACACACGCACTCTCAAAAATAAACTAAAACAGTCTTTAGACTTTTTATTATTATTAAACTCTGAGAGGCTGGTGATACTGTTTCCCTTTTCTAGGAGATTAACAGAACCATAACAGTATTGAATCCATGTCTGTCTACAAAACTTTTAAGTTTATATTTATTTTGAAAGAGAGCATGTGTGAGAGAGAGCACACATGTGAGTGGGGGAGGGGCAGAGAGAGAGAGAGAGAGAGAAAGAAAGAAAGAATCCCAAGCAGGCTCCACACTGTCAGCACAGAGCCCCACGTGGGGCTCAAACCCATGGAACTGTGAGATCTTAACCTGAGCTGAAATTAAGAGTCAAGACCCTTAACCGACTGAGCCACCCAGGTGCCTCTACAAAACTTAGCTCCCTGCTGAAATGTGCTCAGCTCCTCTCCAGAACACTCCTAATGAATCAGGCTTCCAAAGTTCATAGCTATTCAAAACTAGCCAAATATTACAGCTTCAAAAAAAAAGGCCAATGCTAACTACTGCCCAGGCAGCTGTTTCAGTCAGCACAACAGCCCACAACCACAAAAAAGCACAGAAGTTATTAATTTCCATTGTTTTTCATTTCCCAGAATGCCCTCCTCTTCACATAACCCACTTACAAAGGGGCAGCTGGTTGGTTATTCCTTTTTCCTTCATCAAAACACCTTTCTGTATCTACCACCCTGCAACACGTCATCAGCTGGACAAATTCATACTCACAAAGGCAGAGTTAATGGCATCCACAAACTTTTCTTCATCCATGCTCACCAGTTCTGCTGCGTGTTCATGGGATGTGGACCAAACCAAGGAACTCAAGGTGTCTGAGAGCTGTGTCAAAAGAACACCAATGCTAAGGGCTAAAACTTCTGTTCTTGGGAGCTCTCAAGCACAAAGGAAGTAAAGTTAGCTTGGGCATATTCCCTAGAAAGCAGAAAAAGGTTGAGAGAAAGTGAAGCCCTAAAAGAGGAAGGCTGGGCATGTTTAAGCAGAGTAGCCAGAAGGACTTCTTACCGGGAGCAGAGCAATGGGCCCAGAGGGAAGAAATCTCTGCCAGGCTACATTGTTTTCTGTGGCCTACAATTGAAAGAAAAGAGTTCTCACGAGAGGTACTCAGTACCCATTAAACACGAGCAGGGTCCCCAGATGGTGGGCTCAGGACTTTACCTCCGATAAATGCAAAGTAGCTACAACAGCAGACTGATCATAGTTCCAGCTGACGTTCTGAATCCCAGCAGCCTGCCGCACTCCTGAGTTGTGACCGTCTGCACCAATCTGCATGGAAACAAGAGCCTGTTAAGCCTTATAACTTCTGAATACATGAAACTGTTCCAGAGGTTTGTTTCTGTCTCCTTAAGTTTTCTCTAGGTCCACCTGTTCTCAAAGCCCATCTGTAGCAGACAACTTGTTACCACGCTTGCCTCACAGCCCCTGGAGGGGTAGCCTTACCTAGGTGACCCCAGTCTCAGCTAATGGACCAAATCTGGACATGTCCTCCATGAGGTACTAGCCAGAGGTTAGCTTGGCCAAATTCTCCTGATGTTTGAACTAGAAATCAATAAGGCAAGCACTGGAGCTGAACACTCCTGTTGTAAGGTTAGGAATGGATGTCAAGTAAAAGAGGAAGCTGGCAAACAAAAAAAAGGGGGGGGAATACAATGAGATGGATTGACTACAGGACTCCTGTGAGGGAAAAAAGAACCTCAATTTCCGGTTTTTGTCCCTGTGAGGCCAGGTTTATTTCCAGACCTAAGATGGTCTAGGAGACTGCTTCCTATACAGGATTTACAACGACACCATATTAACTTGAGTTGGCCTAGGTGGGTACTGGTCCTTATAACCAAAAGCTCTGCCAAAAATTAACTTCAACTATAGCTTAGATCTAAAAACTAAAGGCCTTAGAGTTTAGAATAAGCTATGGCTATGCAAGACCCCTGGCAAAATAAGAATTTTCAACTACCAACAATTTAGTCTGGAGGGTGCTGCCATCACCTAGGGTAATATGAACCCAAGGGCTGGAGTCTGTCATGGGAAATGGATAAGGCCAGGTATAGCCGACTGCTTTGCTCCTGTAGAGAACCGTCACACGGTCTAGGAGGTCAGAAGAGAGAAAACAAAACATTAGAAAGGCAGTCCACACGGCTGAGAAAAAAGCCCTAACTAGATCTAAAGCGAGCTCTCAAGACAGCTGTCTCTTATCATTTACCCCTAAGCAAGAAAAGATCTAACAAATAACTCCTATAATTAATGCTATGGTCTGAGAGCTGATAAATGACAAAAGTCACAGGGATGAATCAGTGTCAAAAAAAAATCAACTCTCACTGAGTTACCGGCCTGCACCAGGGATTCTTTCTTCTCATCTCCACACTCACTGCCCTTGTAGTTTCCCTCTGTGCCTAAGCGAATCCACATGTGCTTTTGGAATAAACAGGGTGGGAATCCCATGGGCCCAGGTAAGTTCTAGATTTCATAAGATTTTTCTTGCCATTGGAAATCGTTTTACTTTTCTGATCATAAAAATGATACACCTACTGGAAGTCTGAACAACAAAGATTTAAAAGGGAGGGAAAAATCACCCTTAATCATATCATTCAGAGGCAACTACAGTTAAAGCTTTGCCATCTAGCTTTCCAGGTGATTTCCTATGCATATAGACACAGTGCACATGTAGGATATGACACATACTTTTTCCACCAATATATTACGGAACATGTTTGTAAAGTGACTAAATATTAGGTGTAAGTTATCTTTAAAAGCTGCACATAAGTGGGGCGCCTGGCTGGCTCCGTCGGTAAAGCATGAAATTACTTAAAATCTTGGGGGCGCCTGGGTGGCTCAGACAGTTAAACGTCTGACTCCTGATTTTGGTTTGGGTCATGATCTTGTGGTTCATGGGTTCAGGCCCCACACTGGGCTTCACACTGCTGACAGTATGGAGCCTGCTTGGGATTCTCTCTCCTCCTCTCTCTGCCCCTCCCCTGCTCACTCTGGTACTCTCTCAAAATAAATTTAAAAAGGGCACTTGGGTGGCTCAGTCGGTTAAGTGTCCAACTCTTGGTTTTGGCTCAGGTCATGCTCTCATGATTTTGTGAGTTGGAGCTCTGCATCAGGCTCTGCACCGACAGCACAGAGCCTGCTTGGAATTCTTTCTATCCCCCCACCTCTCTCTCTGCCCCTCCCCATCTCGTGCTCAGTCTCTCTCTCAAAATAAATAAACATAAAAAAAATTAAATAAACTTAAAAAAAATCTTTAAAAAAGTTGCACATAAGTTGATTACATGGATAAGTTATTATCTCATATCAGAAAGCTAGAACTCTGAGATATTTGCAAATTATGTATCTGATAAGGAATTCATATTCAGAATATATAAAAAACTCTTGTAACTCAAAAAGAAAGACAATCCAGTTTTTTTTTTTTTAATGTTTATTTATATTTATAGAGAGAGAGTGCACAAGCAGGGGAGGGGCAGAGAGAGGAGGGAGAGAATCCCAAGCAGGCTCCTGACTATCAGCGTAGAGCCTAACAGTGGGGCTCGATCTCACAAACCATGAGACCATGACCTGAGCCGAAATCAAGAGTCAGATGTTCAACCGACTGAGCCACCCAGGCATCCTGACAATCCAGTTTTTATATGGGCAAAAGATTTTGAATAGTCATTTCTCCAAATGGCCAATAAACAGAGGAAAAGATGGGAAATACAATCAAAACTACAATGAGATACCATTTCAGTCCCTAAGATGGCTATAATAAAAAAAAAAAAAAAAACATAATAAAAAGTGAAAAGTAAGTGTTGGTAAGGATGTGGAGATACTGGAACCCTTATATATCATTGGTGGGAAAGGGAAATGGTATAGCCTCTTTGAAAAAGTTTAGTAGTTTCTGAAAATGTTAAACACAGAATTATTATATGACCCAGCAAGTCTACTCCTAAGTATCTACCCAGAAACCTATGTCCACGCAAAAACTTGTACACAAGTGTTCATAGCATTATTCACAATTGCCAAAAAGTGGAAACAATCCAAATGTCCATTAACTCATGAATGAATAAATGAAATGTGGTATATCCACATGATGGAATACTACTTGGCAATAAAAAAGAATGTAATACTAATAGGGCTGCAACATGAATGAATCTCAAAGATATGTTCAGTGCGAGAAGTAGACACAAAAGGATACATATGTCCTGTATGATTCTATCTATATGAAATGTCCAGAATAGACAAATCCCGAGAGACAGAAAAGTAGATCAATGGTGCCAGGGGCTGGGGTTGGGAATGGATGTAAATGGACATAAGGTTTCCTTTTGAGGTGACAGAAATGTTCTAAAATGATATTGTGATGGTGGCATAACTCTATAGTTACGCTAAAAATCACTGAATTGTACACTTAAAATGGGTGAATTCTATGGTATGTAAATTATACCGGAGTAAAACTGTTTAAAAAAAAAAAGAAAGAAAGAAAAGAAAAACCCGGGGCACCTGGGTGGCTTAGGTCATGATCCTGTGGTTCCTGAGTTTGAGCCCCGTGTCGGGCTCAATGCCTGCTTCAGATTCTGTGTGTCTCTTTCTCTGCCCCTCACCTGCTCACACACTCCCTCTCTCTCCCTCCCTCCAAAGTAAATAAACATTAAAAAAAAACTAAAAAATTAAAAAAAAAAAAAAAAAAAAAAAAGAGAAGAACAACCCTAAAATACCCATCAGAGGATTTCTTTATGGTGGATGTTCAGTCTCTGTAAAAGGCGTCCTTTTTTCCAGTAAGTCCTCTGATAATTCTAAAGTAGTTCACCTTCCAGAGTAAAAGGAAGATGTAAGAAGTGGGTGCCTCACCCGACACAGCCTCCAGCTGCTCAGTGAGAGCGCACATTATGACATCATTCTCCACTATATAGCCCATGTCGTCCAGATTATCCTTATCGAACATTATCAGGGCCTCTGAGCAGGCATCCCACACCTGGAAAACACAAAGGGAAACTTGTATTATAACCCAAGGAAAAGAAAGCATTACTCCAGTCAGAAACTACTGCTTTCCCAAGTGACAGAACCAGAAAAATCACAATGTCAGTCCCTCTGGCAGGAGACAGAAGGTAAGAAGAAAATTCTCTCGAGAATGCTTCCCCCGACTCCTTAGACTGAGTGGGAACTTCGATTCTTCCCACTTTCACAGAAAATACGGAGAATATGGACTTCAATATCTTAACCCAAGACAACCAAGATATCTTGCCAAAAGTGATAAAGAAGGCACCTGCATTCGCCGAAAGGCTCTGTATCTCATGTTGCAGATGTGGTCCCAGGCACCAAAACCTACAAAAGAAAGGATCTATATATAGGCCAGAGCAACCTTGTGGGACCACACCCTTCCTAGGCTCTCCTTGTCTTTCTAACCTCTGAAGTAAGAGGTTGTTTTCAGTGTTCTCCAATGACAAACTGGAAAATACTTGCCATTTCTTCCTGTTTGATGCCAGGAGTTAAGCTACTCTGCTCCCCAATTCAGATTATATAGCATGAAAAAAGGCACAGCTTTCATAATCAAAAAGTCAAATCACATTAAAGTTAGGGGAAAGGGGGGTGCCTGGGTGGCTCGGTCGGTTAAGCATCCAACTTCAGCTCAGGTCATGATCTCATTGTTCGGGAGTTCGATCCCCACATTGGGCTCTGCATTGGTGGTGTGGAGCCTGCTTGGAATTCTCTCTCTCTACCCCACTCTCCTCTCTGCCCCTTTCTCACTTACACTCTCTCAAAATAAATAAGTAAACTTAAAAAAAAAAAGGGGGGGGGGATAAAAAAGGAAACCAAACCCACATTGTTTTTCACCATCCTACAGAAGTTAAACTCTGAATAAAGACTATTTTGGGGGGGCAACTGGCTCACTCAGGGCGCGTGACTCTTGATCATGGGGTTATGAGTTCGAGCCCCACAATGAGCGTAGAGATTCCTTAAAAGTAATATCTTAAAAAAAAAAAAAGACTTTTTCTTTATTGAGCACCTACTTATGTGCCCAACACAATTCTAGGTACTGAGCATAAACTGTGAAACCAAACAGACAAAGTTCCTGCCCTTCTGCAACTAACATTCTGGCTGGAGACACAGACGGTAAAAAATACGTAATATATTGTCAGGTAGTACTAAGTGTTATGAAGAAAAAGCAGTGTAAGAGGCTAAAGAATGATGGAAGAGTCTAATTTTTGACAGGGTGGTTCTAGATAGGATAGCCTGAGGGAGTAACATTTGGCAGAAACCTAAAGACGGCTTTCTAATGGGTTCCATGTGCACACATTCCATCTATACTCCAAAAGCATCTAGCATGCAAACTCCCTAGCTCCCCAGAGGGCTGACTCTGGGAGTGAAGAGGGTGCTCCTACCAGAAGTGAATGGTCATAATTAGTTCATATAGTTTCAATTCCATCAATTCATAATGACCCAACATCACAAAGGAAGCCTACATGATGGACCCACAGGTCCCAAGGAGGTCTTTCTCAGACTAGGTACACTTTTAACAGTGTCAGGGGTCCTCATCTTCAACGATGAACTAGATAACCTACACCATCCCCCCCCCCCCCCGCCCCCACAATGAGCTCCCTCCTCACCAGATGCTCTGGAGACTCTGCCCTACAAGGCACACTGGAAAGCCAAGAGAAACAAGAGACCGGTTCTATGAAACATCTACTCACTACTGAGAAGGGTTGCAGAGCCAGGGGAAATGGAGCTGACTCTGTTGCTGTAAGTTTCTGGCAATTTCTCCCATACTTTTTTTGGACCTGCTTCTAGCAACAGGATTTTCTTGTCACAAAAATGAGTATCATGTCCTAAAAAAAAAAAAAAAAAAAAATCAACATTTTACATCATATCAGAATTTCTTCCTTTTCTTGTTTCCAAGAGAAACAACAGATTAACTAATTCATTCGCTCTTAGAATACATATTTCTCACAGGGCACACAAAAAGGAAACACCACACAGAATCCTAAGCAAGAACACATACCACTATTTCAGCCATCTGAACTACCCGGCCCATGACTTTAAGGTTTCTCTAGACAGTCCAACACCTGCCATTTGCACAGAAACAAATAATGGCAAAATTCATAATGAGCCAGAATTCCTTAGAGAGGAAGAAGCAAAAGAGAAAGGCTGAAGTACTTAGACACCAGATACTCCTAATCTTGAAACTATTTCAGTCACTAAAAATATACAAACGCTGCTCAACAGAAAAATGGAATATTCAACAAGCAACATTTATTGTGGCGTCAAGATTAAATCAAGAATAAAGAATTCGTTTGTAAAAGAAAAGGAGCCCAAAAAATACATCAACTGGGCCTCCAACTCTGGTCCTCAAACATCTATATAGGGAAGTAAAAAGGGATTTTGTTACTGGGCAACTGCAGCACAGATACAGTCCCGCCACAATATCCCAGAGAAAGACATGGAAACAGGAAGCAGGGAGTTGCTGCAGCCAAAAAAGGAAAGGAAAAAAAAATGTGTTAGGATCACCAGAGAAGAAACACCGGAGATTTTACTCAGTAACGATAAAAACCCCACATTCTCCGGAATCTAAACTAGAAGAGTGGCATTACTGGAACATTCAACTGAGGAGTGTGAAAATCAAGGTCGCTCCAGAGGAACAGGCAGTGAGCAGCACGGAGACACTACCACGTTCGCCTGCCCCCCACCTTGCTGCGCTGCTGTTTTGCACTGGAGGCCGAGGGCAGCCACACTCCCCCGAGGACCGCCTTCTGGCCCATCATACCTCTATGCCTTCTAGTAGCTGCTCCACCCCAATGTTCACCGGGCCAACTCTTCCCTCTGGAGCCGGCTCGCTCAAGCCTCACCTCCTCACCTGCTCCCCCAGCAGAGGTCAGCTGCTTGTCCCTCTGGGGAGCTTTCATTTTATTCTTCCTTCTATTATTTACAAATCTTTCTCTTTAGCTAGATCTAAATTCCTTGGGGGCAAGGAACCACTTCTTAGGGCTAATATTCCCAAGCAGCACATGCCATATCTTCTCAATCCACAAAATATACAATGCACGTTTTTGTTAAATAAGACACAAGGAAACTAACAGAAAAAGTATATTTCCAAACACATTATAAAATAGGTTCAGTATTTTATCTTTTAGCTATTTAAACTAACATTTTTGAAAACTTATTTGGAAAAAAAAAAACACTAGAGAATACAATTTACAAATAACAACGAGAGGAAAATATAGATATTTCAAGACTGAAACAAAAACTAATGTGAGTCTGAAGAAGAATCCAGGAAAAACTGACTTAAGGGGGAAAATGAAGAGCCTACTGAAAATTTTTCACTTTTATTTTATTTTTTATTTTATTTATTTATTTATGTTTTAATTTTTCACTTTTAAAGCAGCTGCCCAAAATTAAGTGGATTCTGAGGGGCACTTGGGTGGCTCAGTTGGTTAAGCGACCAACTCTTGGTTTTGGCTCAGGTCATAATCTCATGGGATCGTTGAGTTTGAGCCTCACGTCGGGCTCCACACTGCTTGGGATTCTCTCCCTCTCCCTCTGCCCCTCCCCTGCTTGTGCTCATGTTCTCTCTCTCTCAAAATAAATACACTTAAGGGGCGCCTGGGCGGCTCAGTCGGTTAAGCGTCTGATTTCAGCTCAGGTCACGATCTCGCGGTCCGTGAGTTCGAGCCCCGCGTCGGGCTCTGGGCTGATGGCTCAGAGCCTGGAGCCTGCTTCGATTCTGTGTCTCCCTCTCTCTCTGCTCCTCCCCCATTCATGCTCTGTCTCTCTCTCTATCTCAAAAATAAATAAACGTTAAAAAAAAAAATTAAAAAAAAATAATAAAATAAATACGCTTAAAACGATTAGATTAAGTAGATGTTGAAATAAAAAGGTTGATCGCCACATAAACTACTGACAGTATTCTCTGGAATACAAGCTGTGATAATCAAGGGGAAATATTAGCATGCTTGAGACTTTTCTCAATTTGGTAGGTTACTTGACTCAACAGGAGAAAACGATCCCACACACACCTGCCTGTAAAAGGCTGAGCACCTGCCAGCGTCCCAACTGCTTACAGGAAAAAAGCAGCAGCTTGCTCACTGAATAAACTGCATGAGAGATTTCCAAACCTTCCGGAGCTCCAGCTTTCACCTTTTTAGCACTTACTATTTTCTCTGAGCTTTTTAAGGAAATTAGTTGGTGTGTGAAATTTTTCTTTTGTAAACCTGTGTTTGGTAGTTTTGACTTAACTTAGAGCAGTGATTCTCACAACCTGCTGTATTTGGGCCCTTGACCTTTCTTTTGTAGATATATACAGAGAATTCTGTACTGTGAATGCTTAAAGTCAGTCCTGACTTTATGAATTTATACTTCTGTGGAAGAGACAGGAAAATAAACAATTACAATACAGAATTCTGTTTAAGGTTGATAAAAGAAAGCCCTGCTGCTCTCCCTCCTTGAGGTGTTGGGAGAGATGGTAAGACAAAGAACAAAATAGGAAGGGAAAAACTTAAATACAAACATTAACACTCAAGGTGTTAGTAAGACTAGAAATTTTTTCAGGTACATATCATACAGAATTCTATGAAAAGTTAAAAGCTAAAGTCACCAATCGCTTCTCGGCCTTTTGGCTAAGATCAAGTGTAAAAGCTAAAGTCACTACAAGATTAAGCTCTTCCCAGTGCTTCTCACTCTCAAAAGTGTGGTCTCCAGGCCTCCACCTCTGCGGGTATTTGTTAAAAATAAAGGTTCCTGGGCTCCGCCTGGATAAACTCAATCAGTCATACTTTAGCCCAATTACCAATAGGTACAACCAAAATGACGGTTAGAAAGCAAAGGTATATACCTGCCAGAAAGTTCTGTGTCTCAAAAAGGCTCTGTATCTCCTAATTACTGACTTTTGAGTGCAAGTTACTTAACCTTTCTGAGTTTTACCTTCCTTATCTGCACAACCTACAATCAAGATTATGAGGATGCAACGTGGGGTCAACTACACGTCAATGAAAAAAGATTGTGAGTGGGGCACCTGGGTGGCTCAGTTGGTTGAGCGTCTTTGGCTCAGATCATGATCTCAGTCTGGGAGTTCAAGCCCTGCATCGGGGCTCTCAGTCTGGGGTTCAAGCCCTGCATCACTGCTCTCAGCACAGAGCCCACTTTGGATCCTCTGTCCCGTGCTCTCTCTGCCCTTCCCCTGCTCACACTGTCTCTTAAAAAAAAAAAAAAAAAGTTAATTAAAAAAAAAAAAGATTATGAGGGGTGCCTGCATGGCTCAGTCAGTTAAGCAGCCGGCTTTGTCTCAGCTCATGATCTCATGGTTTGTGAGTTCAAGCACTCCTTCAGGCTCATACTGACAGTATGGAGCCTGGATTGAATTCTCTCTCTCCCTCTCTCTCTTAAAAATAAATAAACTTAAAAAAGATACACATACATAGAAATAAAATGGGGAAAGGTTCTGAATAGGCATTTCTCTAAAGATACACAAACGGCCAATAAGCATATGAAAGGATACTTCAACATCCTCACTCACTAGGGAAATGCAAGTCAAACCAGGAAATACCACTTCACACCCACTAGGAAGATTACAAACAAAAATACAGTATCAAGTGCCGTCCAGGATGTGCACCTTGAAATACCATTGGGCAGCTCTTCAAAACAGTTAGCATGCGATCCAGCAATTCCACTCCTAGAAATAGAACCAAGTAGCCAAAAATATGTTTACACACAAGCTTGTACACAAAATAGCATTATCTGTAATAGTCCAGAAGTGGAAGCAACCCAAATACCCATCAACAAACAAACCAAAGGTAACAAATACATTCACACAATGGAATATTATTCAACCATAAAAAGGAAGTACTAGTGGGGCACCTGGGGGGCTCAGTCAAGTGACTCTTGACTTTTGTCATGATCTCCCAGTATGTGGGACACAGCCCCCATCGGGCTCTGCAATGACAGCACGGAGCCTGCTTAGGATTCTCTCTCTCCCTCTCGCTCTCTGCCCTTGCCCTGCTCGAGCGCTGGCTCTCTCAAAATAAATAAACAACAACAACAACAAAAAAGTACTGGTACAGATACAACCTGGATAAACCTTTAAAACATTAAGCAAAATCGATGTATATAAAAATGTCAGGAAAAAAACAAATCTAGAGAGACCAAAATGTTCAGGAGTGGTTGCCTAGGGTTGAGGAGCTTTGGGGGGAAATGGGCAGCGACTCAGTGGTTCCTGTTTCTTTTGGAGGGGGGAGGGTAATAAAAATGTTCTAAAATTTACTGCGGGGATGGATGCACAATCTGTTAACATACTAAAAAACCATTAAACCGCATTCTTTAAATGGGTTAATTTTATAATATGCAATTATATCTCAAGCTATTTTTTAAAAGAAACAAAATGCCTAGCCCAATACAAGGCCTGATACGTTCAGACTGTGCCCATTCCTAAATTACAAAGGGCGGGATTTAGAATGACTCCTAAGGATCCTCCTCCCACTTCTGACCCTTCGGAATCCTGAAGGACCAGACGCTTGCCCTGGGGCTCCTCTGGATAGGGGAAAGACCACAAAACCCGCGTCGCGCAGGGCTCCCACGGTCCCGCTCCTCCCCACTACCTGCCTGGAGATGCGCTTACCCAAGGCACAAGCCATGGCGGCGCCCACCAGGCCTCCGCCCGACACCACCACATCGTACACGGTGTCTGCCTTGGCGCCCGACCACCGCCGGCAGGAAAGCAGCGGACCTCTCCCGGCAGCTGCAGGTGCAGCCCTCCACCGGCTCAGAGCCAGGCGAGCCGCCATGACGCTGACCTGCAGTGTACTTGGCGCCCCGCTAGGCCCTCCTTTTGCTGCACTTCCGGAGCAGAGCCCTCCAATCACTAGCTGCTTCAGTTGCGGCTTTAGAACCGGTTATAGAATGCGCAAAGAGTAGGCCAATCAGAAAACGATCCTTGCCAACTTGGGCGGGAAGAATTAGAGGCTCCCTGGGAAGGGGGACTGGTTCAGGCATCCGCCTGGGAGCCAATCAGAGACCTGATCGCGTAGCTAGTGCAGCCATCGCAGCCAAAGCGTAGCACGCCGCTGTCACCGCCGCTTCTTTTTCTGCCCCGCGGAGAAGATGACCGTCGGGAGGCCTCCGGGAGCCTCCGGCGGCGCTCAGTGGAGTCGGCAGGTGAGAGAGAAAGAGAAGGAGAGGAATTCGGTGTGCGCCCGGAAAGGAGTCTCTAAAGAGGAAACTGTTTGTCATTGCCTTGGAGACAGACGTCAGGGGCGTGTCGCGGAGAGGTGTGGGATTAAAATCAGCAGCGTTTGGGGACCCGCAAGGGACTCTCTAACGGGTTGAGCGTTATGTTAGGCCCTTCATAGACCCACAGCAGTGGCCCTCGGTTTTCGCTTATCCTGTCAACTACCCTAAGACTAATAGTACTATTGCTGTCTCCATTTGGTAGAAAAGAAAACTGAGGCACAGAAGAATCCATACAGAAAGTAGATTGGTGGTTGCTTAGGGCAGGCTGGGAAGGAAGGGTCGAAAGGACTAGGGAAAATAGTCCCTAGGAATGACTGCTAAATGGTATGGGCTTTCTTTGGGGGGGGGGGTGATTAAAATGCTCTAAAATTGTGACGGTTGCACAACTCTGTACTAAAACTCACTGAGTTGTACTGTTTCAGTAAGTGAGTTGTGTGAACTGTATGGTGTCTCAATAAAGTCGTTTTAAAAATTTTTCCCTAAGATCACATGCTCCTCAGTAGCAGAGCAAGGGCTGGAGCACATACACACCTTTGACTCAGAATCTAGTGTTCTTTTCACTATTAGAGCTGGACCTTGGAGAACCCAGGAAAACCATCACCAATATCACCTGGAGGCCTGCAGCAGCCTACGCCTCACTGATTTCTTAGACGCAACTAGTCATTGTCTACGGTCCAATCCTGGCCCCACACCAGCCTCTCTAAGGATATCTCGAGAATACCACTGTCCTCCAGCCACACTGGCCCTCTTTCTAACTCTCCAAGAGTCAAGTTTGTTCCTGCCTCAGGTCCCTGCTTCAAGGCCTTTGCATTTGCTGTTCCTTAGAACTCAGAACCCTCTTACCCCAGATCTTAGCAAGGCTGGCTCCCTCTCATCAATCAGATGTCAGTCCAAAACTCCTCCACAGCGAGAAAGTAAAGATCAGCCCAGAACTGAGAAAGTCCAGTTCAGACTGTAATGAGGCCAGCAGCCAGATTAGCAGAAAACAGTGTTTCTCAAAGGGCCACAGTGTGCCTACAAAGAGACCAACACCCCCTTCTAAATGATGATGCTTAACTACCAATTACCCAGCTCCACCTTGTTCTAGTTACCTTTTCAATAAAAATTGCTGTCACCCACATACCAAAGTGTGCCCTCTTCATGACAGCATCCATCCAGAATGGATCCAGAGGGATCCACTCTCTTCCTCAGAATCATTCAAGAAAAGCCAACCCTAGAAAAAGCCCCTCCCCCACCCTCTTACTGAAAGTCCCCACTCTTCCCCCCGCCCCCACACAAGTTCCCTATAATTTTTCCTGGTGTATTCCAATAAATTAATAAGCCTAACTCTGACTACAGATACATTCCTAGTGGTACTTGTGATGGGATTTTATGAACAGAAAAGCTTCCTAAAGCCACTTCATCACTGTGTAATGTCACAATTTATGGCTTTTATTGAATTTATTATCATATACTTGTCTCTCTCCCTCTCATTAGAATGTAAGCTTCATGTGCTTGACTCGTTCTCAGCCTAATGCTCAGTGCACATAAGACACCCAAAAACTATTTTCTAAATGAATGGAGTACTTAAACCCAGTTGGGTTCCCACTTTCTACGACATTGTTCTTTCAGCTAGACCACATTGTCTGTCCTGTTAATTACTCATTCCTAGTAACAGGTGGGATATTAGGTAGACTATTAGGAAAGCAGAGGTGTAGACAAAGGAAGCAGGAAAAGCAAGACTGGAAAAAAGTAGGTGAAACCCAAATAGGGCAAGGCCCAGAGTGTGGCCAAGGTCACGGGTAGGATTCCTGGAGTGCCAGGGGCAGAATGCATGATACAGAGTAAGTACTCTGCAAATGCTCACCGCACATGAAGTAGGGAACCAACGTTAGCCGTCTGCTTCCCTTTCCTGCCCTTCAACCAAGCATATGCCCACATACCAATTTGTGAAATGTCTTTAAAGCAAGGAATACATCTGATTCTTCTTCGTTCCTTCCCAGTCGCTAATATACAGAGACCTATTCAAAGTGAAATTAACAGTTAGGCTTTGAGAAAATTTGAAATTATAGTTGACCCACAGTCTTTTCTGTTTCATTTTAGATATTTCCCCCCAAATCCTCCTCAGACACAGAGACGGAAGAAGAGCTGTCTGGGGATGGGCTGGTTTTGCCCAGGGCTGGCACACTCGATGACTTCCTCAGCCTGGAGGAGGAGACGGTTTCTAATTCTTCAGACTCCACTGGGAGCTTTTATGAGACCCTGCAGGTACTAAAGCCGAAAGGCAGGTGGTGCCTGTTGGAATCCCTTTATCAGAACAACCCAGACAGTGGCGAGAACTTCTCTGAAGACGATGAGGACCTGGAGAGTTTCTTCCAAGACAAAGGCAGGGGGAAGCCCGAGGCCCAGTACCCGGCATCTCCGAGGTAAGGAAGGCCCTGCAGTTCAACAGCTGCTTCATGACTCTGGGCCTCATCCTCTTCCTCAGTAAAGTTGTCCCTTACCGAGGCTCCAGCTCAGAATCAGGCCTTCGGAGCCAAACACGTTCTGATTCCTACCCAGCAGTCCTAAATCACTTTGGATAACCCTTAGTCATTGGAAGCACTCAAATTGATTAAAGGGATGCCTTTGTCACTACCTCCCTGAGAATGGCAACAAGGTACGTTTACCTTGGCCCAGCCCTGTTATATGCGCCTACACCGTATCTTATTTTCTCCTCCCACTAACCCTGTAAGTAGCTATTATTTTTGCCATTCTCCAGATGAGGAGATTGAGGTTCCAAGCAAACCCTGCCAAAGGTCACACAGCTGGTAATTGTTTGAAGCAAGATTTGAACCTGGGTCTGACTCCAAAGCCTTGCTCTGCACCATTGCACTGTTCTCTCTCCCATATGGAGATAATGGAATGCAGGGCAACCGGTGGAACGTGAGACTCTTGATCTTACGGTTGTGAGTTCGAGCCCCACATTGGGTGTGGAGATTACCTAAAAAGAAAATCTTTAAGGGGCACCTGGGTGGCTTAGTCGGTTAAACATTCAACTCTTGATTTCGGCTCAGGTCGTGATCTCACGGTTCATGAGACTGAACCTGGAGTCAGGCTCTGGGCTGACAGTGCGGAGCCTGCTTGGGATTCTCTCTCACCCTCTCTCTGTGCCCCTCCCCCACTCACACACTCTTCTCTCTCTCTCAAAATACATAAACATTTTTTTAAACATTAAAAAATTAAATCTTTAAAGGAAAATATTAGAAGCAAAGTGGCAAATCTTGAATCAATTCTGAGGAAAGACTTTCAACTAGGGCTGCTAGATGGCCTGAGGGAAGGAGCAAGGCACAGGCCCAGACACCTGCGGGGCTGTGTTAGGCTCAGGATCTAGCTGCCGTCTTCTGGGAGGGAGGTGTGGGAAGGAGCAGGAGGAGGAAAGGGCCTCCAGCCTGGCCTGGCCTCCGCACAGCTGCTTTCTCCCCCCAGGTGCAGCTCCCCACGGTGCTGCAGCTCCCTGAGCAGCCTTCCCTCCGACACTCCCAAGGTTCAGCCCCAGCCACCTTCAGGCTCCAGGCCTCCCTCGCAGCACAGAAGCATCAGCTCCTGGGCATCAACCATCACGGTCCCGCGGCCGTTCCGCATGACACTGCGTGAGGCCCGGAAGAAGGCGCAGTGGCTGGCCTCACCTGCTTCCTTTGAGCAGGAGAGGACGCAGGCCCAGAGGCAGGCCCAGGAGGAGGCCGAGTGCCAGCGGCAGTTCCGGGCACAGCCTGTGCCAGCACACGTCTACCTGCCCCTCTACCAGGAGATCGTGGAGCGCAATGAGGCCCGCAGGCAGGCAGGGATCCAGAAGAGGAAGGAACGGCTCCTCTCTTCCCTGAAGCCCTTCAGCTTCCTCATGAAGGAGGAGCAGAGAAAAGAAGCTGCTAAACAGAGGGAGTTGGCTGCCACAGCTAAGGCCAACGTCCCCAAGCAGAATGCCACCAGAAGGATCCCCAAGTCCATTCTGGAGCCAGCCCTCGGGGACAAACTCCAAGGTAAAGACATCCTCCCCACCTTGCTGCCTCCTACCTGGGGAGTACCAAGACGTGCCGTGGAGACTTAGGCTCGGGGGGCCAGCCTGGCTTGGAGATAAGTTCATTGTTCGGGCGGATGGGCCTCAAGGCCACGCTCCATGCCGGCTGGGTCCGTCTGTATCATGGGGGAGCCCTGTAAGGAGTGGAGAGTGAGAGGTCATGCAGCCTTCTCCAAGTTTGCCCTGATGACCTCTCTCTCAGTGAGTGGGTGTGAAGGCGTCTGCAGCAGCACAGGTACAAGAACAGAGAACCAGGGAGGCATCCAGGGACCAGCTTGGGCCGGTGCTACCACCAGCTGCCCCTGAGGGAAGCTCCTACCGCCTGCCCCCCCCCCCACCCCCCATCCTGGTGACCTTGCACATTTCAAGAAATGTGGTACGATGAAAGGACTCAGGCTTTACTCATTTAGTAATGTGTCAAGCCCCAGGCACTCCTCTGTGTTCAATAAACAGACATGGAGTTTGTGGACAAGGGAGGAAGACAGATAACAGACAAAAAATTACAAATGTGAGGAGTCATTTGCAAGGATTAGAGGTGGGAGCCTCCAGGGTCATATAGAGCACATAATAGAGGGACCTAACTTAGGACATGGTGAGGCGGTGGGGACAGATAGGGAAGGTCCCCAGGGAAAGTGAGCACTGAGGCTGACCCTGAAGGATGAGCAGTGTGTTTAATTCAGGGAAGACGGAGGAAGAGTGCATCAGAGAGAGCAGCGTGGAGGTAAGAGGAGGCTGAACACATTCAAGGGATGGGAGGAGGATGGAGGGTAGAGAAGAGGGAGCAGGGAGGGAGAGGCAGGCATGGGCCAGACCTGGGGGAGGGGGAGGAAATTTGGACTTTATCCCAAGGGCACCGGGGAGCTAACTGAAGGGTTTCAAACAGGGTGGCTCAGGATCAGATCTACAGCTCAGAAAGATCACTCTGATGCTGTGGAGATGATTAAGGGGGAGGGACAGGACCGGAGGGATGCTGATCTATAGGACACTATGCCACCAGTTCAGCGGAGAGACTGAAATTAGCAGCAGGGATGGTAAAGAGAGACCAGACCGGAACATGGTTAAAGAGGAGGAGACTGCAAGACGGGGGACTGATGAGAGAAGGCAGGCAGGAATGATTTGGGCAATAACCTGGGCCTCTGGGTGGATGGCGGGGCCCTTCCTTGAGCCAAGGAGACCGGCTCACCCCTCCGGCTTGGCCTCTGAAGGAGGAACCGCAGAGAGCGCTCAGTAAACGTAAATGGTGGCTGCCTCTGCAGCCTGCTGGCACATGGCAGGGTGTCCTGGTGAACATTTAGGAATGAGCTCTCTCCAGAAAAGAAGCAGCAAGCTGATTTGTAGTGTTTGCCACTTTCCCTGGTAAAAATACACCTATTCTGGCCAAGGTGGAGCTTCCCATATGATGTCAACTGGTTCACAAAATCCTGCAAAGCTGGCAATCGGCTCCAGCACAATACTGCACTAGAGCTTTAGAGGGAACCTTCTCCAAACCTTTAGGTATGAGGCGGGGTCCCCTGTCACCCATCACCACCCTGACCTTTTCTCCACAGAAGCGGAGCTCTTCAGGAAAATTCGCATCCAGATGCGAGCCCTAGACATGCTCCAGATGGCCTCCTCCCCTATCATCTCCTCCAGCAGCCGGGCTGACCCCCAGCCTCGAACAGCTACCCGAACCCAGAAGGAAAAGCTTGGGTTTCTGCAGACTGACTTTGGATTCCAGCCTCGTGTGAATCCTGCTGTCCCTGACTACGAGGGCCTTTACAAGGCCTTCCAGAGAAGAGCTGCCAAGAGAAGGGACACCAGAGAGGTGACTCACAACAAGCCCTTCTTGCTGAGAACCGGCAGCCTGCGTCGCGCTCAGCGGCCCTGTGACACCACCACCTCTGGAGAGAGGAGGGTGAGAGCCCTGGGCAGTTACGGGAGGGTCCTGGCCTGAGACCCAAAATACAGAAATGGGCCGGGTCTCAACATACGGCACTTCTCATGACATTTTTGTTTTTTTTAAAAACACTGGCTCAGCTGTTGGATTGATATCCAACTCTTGGCCTGGTAATAAACTTGGGAACTCATTACTCTTTCCTTAATCCCAGGGAAAAAAAAAAGATTCCTGGTCTGACTAGTCCTTCACTGAAATTGAATCCTACTTACAATAGAAACTAATCACACGTTGTTGTCCCACCAATACCAGCCTTCGTTTCTTCTAGGACTCTCCACAGTCACCAGCCACACCCCTGCCAAGGAGTCGTTCTCTGAGTGGCCTTGCTTCTCTCTCTGCCAACACCCTCCCTGTGCACATCACAGATGCCACCAGGAGGAGGGAGTCTGCAGTCAGGTGAGTGGTCAGGCTCGAGATCTTGGCCCAGGACCAAGTTCAGTGGTCAGTGCTCGGATTCTGGCCCAAATGCTAGAAACCATCCTGCTGCTGGGCCTCCTCTCCTGTTACTACAGAGACCTAAATGGGTGGAAGGGATTTCTCTGATCAGGACAGGAATACAGGTAACTCTCCACATGTAGTGATGGAGAACATCTGGCCATCATTCATGGGGGACTTACTCTGTGCCAGTCACAATGTTAAGGCTGGAGATACCTTATGGAGCCCATAGTTTAATAGCTAGTATGAAATATAGAAAATCAAAGAACTACTACTTTGTGAGTAGTGCAATGACAGGGAAATACAGGGGACCTGGGAGGCTCTGGGCAGCCTGGGGCAGGGTTCTCTTTAATAGATGTCTGAAGAATGAGGAATTAGCCAAAGGCTGGAAAGAAAGAAAGTTCCAGAGAGAACAACATAAGTGAAGACACACAGATGAGAGAGGAAGCCATTAGGAATAGGAATTCAGAGAAACCTGTTGGCAGGTGGCTGACCCTGTCACAAAGAGAAGGCATCCACTGCACAGATTTGAGATTCTCTGAGATTCTGCTAGTTCAACCGAACTAGCAGAGTCGGTTGGGAAGCAGGAGCCTCCTTACTTTTTCATTCTTTAACTGGCCTCTGTCATGGTGTTGTTCTCGACGAGCCAGCGCCCCAGCAAGTGTTCCTCCACTAGACCTCTGAGCTGAGGTCAGCACGAAAGGTTGTGGTGTAACAAGCAGTTTAGCGCTGGGAGAGGACGAGCATCTTAGTGCTTTCCTGTGGAGCTAACCAACTTGGCTCTTTAGGCTCCACAACAGGGATTTTAGAAATATATTTAGAATCCAAGAGATACTCCCTTCTTCCTCAAATGTCATAGTCAGAGCTACTAAATCAAGGCTAAACGCATCGGTGTCCTGAGGTCCCAATAAGGTAGGCCTTATGGGCCAGAGGCTGGCCCCCCGAGGGGATATCCATATTTGCTTCCCAGCAGTGGGGAGTTTGATATAATAGCAGACTACACTTTCATGCCTTCAAGCAAGAATCTTGGTGGGTTTTTTTTTCTTTTTTTAAAAAATGTTTATTTTTGAGAGAAAGCATGAGTGGGGGAGGAGCAGAGAGAAAGGGAGACAGAGGATCCAAAGCGAGATCTGTACTAACAGCAGAGAGCCTGATGCGGGGCTGGAACGTGAGACTGAGCCACCCAGGCGCCCAGTTGTTTTCCCTCTATAGTACCTTGTCAAATGATACTTACACAGACTAAGTGCTTGCTATAAGTTAACCCCAAACTGTGCATGGAAAGAGGCCTATTTCCAGTTCTCTGTGGTCCCAAAGGACCATGAAACCAGGCACCTTCTAGCCCACTGTTTACAGTGTAGTGGTCAGGGGCAAAGGCTTGGGAGTCAGACATACTGGTTCTAACCCTGGCTTTTCCACTGGCATGCTGGGTAGCTTTGAGTGAGTGGTTTATCCTCTCTGAGGCTCGCTCTCTTCACCTATAAAAAGAGGGGCTTACAGTTCTTACCTCATGGGGCAGTTCTGGAGATTACAAAAGATAATTGATATAAAGCACTTGATTCTTTTCTGCTCTTGGTTCAGAGTAGAGTAGCTCAGCAAATGGCAGCTATTAGTATTGTTTCCAGACAGGCCAGAAGCCTTAGTGTAAGGATATTGTATTTCAGTTCAATTATTGAACTTCTCCTGGGGCAGAAAATCACCATGTCCATAGTGCTGGAAAGGCTTCATTTGCCAATCTCAGAATCCTATTCTTTCTGAAGCGCCGGTGTGGTAAATTACCCCACTCATAGAAAACACCATTTCACTTTCCAGAGGTTACTAAGAGTGCTTTTAATATACTCAAGTTGGTCATCTGTGTGTTTTTTGCCTCCTTTCTTCAGAAGTTCACTTGAAAAAAAGGACAAAACAGATGAGAGTACTCAGTGGTTGGAGATGCACAAAAAGAAGTGTCAAGCGATGTCTAAATCTGTGACCTTGCGTGCAAAAGCCATGGATCCTCATAAAAGCCTGGAGGAAGTGTTCAAAGCAAAGCTGAAAGAGAATCGGTCAGTGTCCTCCATGTGCCAGGGGGGTCTGTCTTGGGATCCAACAGATCATTGCCCTTGAAAGTAGGCTCCTATAATCGCACACAATCAAGGATTTAGTTTTGCTAGGCAGTTAGGAATTTACAATGTCTTTGGGAGTTACTCTGCTTAATTGGAATGAAGGGTTGGAAAAAGAATTCATTCTAAAAATCTTGTTAATTCCAGGAACAATGACCGTAAAAGAGCAAAAGAGTATAAGAAAGAATTGGAAGAAATGAAGAAGAGAATACAAACAAGGCCCTATCTCTTTGAACAAGTTACCAAGGTAAAACTAAGCCATCATTCTTCTCTCTCAGTCTTGGATGAAACTGCTTTTAGGAATGATGGAACAGGGGGGCACTTGGGTGGCTCAGTCAATTAAGCCTCTTGAGTTCGGCTCAGGGCATGATCTCATGGTTCTTGAGTTTGAGCCCCATGTCAGGCTGGGTGCTGACAGCTCACAGCCTGGAGCCTGCTTTGGATTCTGTGTCTCCCTCTCTCTCTGCCCCTCCATCACTCATGCTCTTTCTCTCTCTCTCAAAAATAAACATTAAAAAAAAAGAAATGATGGAAAAGTTTAATATCTGGGTATTAAACATTTCCTTGAGGATCAGAAAGATTCAAAATTGAGCCTGTTACCAATTTCCGCCCAAAGAAGTGGTGCAATGGTGAACATTGCTTGGACTGATTTCACCCTAGACTCCAGGGGCATCTGTGAGTGTTCGCTACAGTCTAGCTTTCACTAGAGTGAGGGCTAGATGCCACATACACAGTAACAGTCTGGCTGTGTTAGTGAGAATCCCTTTAATTTACTAACATCATCCCTTCCCCTGCAGTGCTGGTGCCCTGGGCATCCCCAGCCTCTAGAGCTGTGGCACATTTATAGGTCCCCAGAGGGTGGGATGCTCACAAGCACCCCAGCAAGCCCTTTTCAGATTAAGTGGCTTTCAGGATGGAAGAATCATTTTAAGATGTTCTCTAGACTTTTAGGGAAGTTGGATCCAGTTGAGATCTCCTCCTTAAGGGAGCTCTGGAGCTATCTGAACAGCCTTAGAAAGGCCACTATTCCTGGAAGTTTTGGGCTGTATCAGGCTGTCGATCCCTCTTCTCTCTAGTTTCAGACAAAAGTTGGGGTTCCCTAGTAACCTGGTTCCAACTGCTGGACATTATCTCCATCTTACAGCCAGTGTGTTATCTAGGCATTTCCTGAGTCCACCCCTCCCCACCCCCATACATACCACACACACACTTGCACACATGCTGGACTGTCTGGACTGGATTTACTTAGCAACTTGCATTGTTCAAAATCTCTCATGATCTTTCCTCTTTATGTTAATTCTTTCCAGCAAAGCTCACTCTCAGATCTCAACAGATCTTTCACCACTCTAGGAAAAATACAAAGTGCTCTATATGATTTTGCTACTAAACATTTAAATTAAAACAAAAAAATAACCTTTTTCTGGTCCACATACAGACCATCTATCCTGTTAAGAGTGTTACTAGTGCAGCTTATTTTCTATTTGTTATATATTAGTGTTCCTGATGATGGCTTGATTGCTTTTATTTATTTTTTTTTAAGTTTATTTTGAGAAAGCACGGGGGAGGGGCAGAGAGAGGTGGGGAGAAAGAGAATTCCAAGCAGGCTTTGCACTGCCGGCAGAGAGCCCTACACAGGGCTTGAGCTCACATATTGTGAGATCATGACCAGAGCTAAAATCAAGAGTCAGACGCTTAACTGACTGAGCTACCCAGGTGCTCGTGGTTGCTTTTAAATCTTAAAACATTTTTAGTCCATTTTTTTCATCTGAGTCTTACTTGGTGGTCCAAAAATCTAAATCCTTGCTTCTCAAAGGTGTGGCTCCCAAATTCACAGTTGGCATCTCCTGGTAGTGTTAGACACAGAGTTTCGAACCTTATCTAAGACCTACCAAATGAGAATCTACATTATAACAAGATCTTCAGGTAGTTCCAATCCACTTTAAGGCTTGAAAACAGGCTCTAAGTAATTTTCATGTAAATCTGTGCCCAGCACTAATGGGGATTGGGTTAGGGGACAATTTTAGGCATGTGGATTAAGCAAGTGATTTAGAATTACCTTGTAATTCACAAGACAGCTACAGCAGATTTGTTTCCATTCCTCAGGACCTTGCTAGGAAAGAAGCAGAACAACGGTATCGAGACACCCTGAAGCAGGCTGGGCTGGATGAAGACTTTGTGAGGAACAAGGGTGAGGGCACCAGGGCTGTACAATGGAAGGAGCAATCAGAAGTCCCTGAATGTCCCAGGTAATAATCTCACGTGCTCCTGTCACCCTGTGGCTCTCAGATTACGATCCCTAGTAATGCCACTGGGAGGGACCTTTAGAACAGCCACACATATTTTGAGATCACAATCCTGTATTTATAGAATACTAACCCAGAGATCTCCAGATAATATATTTAAATTGGGAGAAGAAGTGCAGTTGTTATTGTTAATAAAATATAACCATTGTATATTAGGTTTAGGTTCCTTCGATTTGAAACAGATCATTTTTCCAATTCTAGTTCTAGGGCCATCAGTCAAGAATATTTTTACTTCACTTTTGAGAGACAAACATATGTATTTTTACTTACTATAAAATGATAAAACTGCTTTTCTAACACTTTTTATTTTGTTTGGGTAATTGAAAGTAAAAACATTTAAAGATGCATGATAAAAGGTATAATATCCTAAGCAAGCAAAGCCTGTCTCTTCCCCCCCCCCCCCCCCCCCCCCCCAGCATGATCACCGTGGCTTGTTGAAACCTAGCACTCTTTAAAAAGTAACTCATGAGCACCACCCCTCCACTGGAATCAAAGGGAGAAAAGCATAGTTATTGCCATTATTCTCAACTTTGTTTCTTAAATCCTAATGGCTCCTCCCCTAATTCCTATCCCAGTTCTCCCCCTAGAAATTTAAATTTCCCTTTACCCCCCATATAAAATAATGAAAATGTTGAAACCATCCTTAAGCCTTACATAATGCTTTAATTACAAACATTTTATTTCATAATGCTTTAATTTATTCTGTAGCACCCATGAAACTACAAAACTCGGCACCAGAAATCCACAGCAGGATTTAGAAGAATCTCTACAACAGCCTACAAGCCCCAAAAAAGAACTGAAGGAGCTGTCTCATGAATTGCTAGATAATTTCAAATCACTTGCTTAATCAGTAGCACTTAAAATTACTGCTTTTCAATATTAAGTAACTAACTTGGGGTTGAGTCAAGGCTGGCAAAACTTGGCTTTTGAGCCAATGGCTACTCTTGGAGAATGAGGATAAGAAAAGTAGCAAGAAAAAAAGTAGCAGGTAACAAACAGGGAATGGTTTAAGCAAATCAAAGTGAAAAGCCTCAGGGTGGAGGATTCAGAGCAGAGTTAAGCATTCTCGCTTCTTGGGCTTCCTACTTAAAAAAGGAGCACACACCCAAATGCCTACAGGGGCCAGTTAGGAAACAAATGGATCACATGGGCTGGGTCTAAGGTACACTATTAATAGCTAGAACCCAGGCCCAGAATTGCCAGATCAGCAACTGAGTTTTCAAACAGAAGCCAGGAATTTCCTGTTGGCAACCAATTAAAACATTACTTAGAAATATTGTGTGGGAAAACAAAACACTTGCAGGAAGACAGGTCTGCAACTTCTAGTACATGGTTTCTTAGCCTCAGTACTATTGATTTAGGGCCAGATGAGTGTGTCGGTGTTGGGTGTTGGGAGAAGGAGCTGTCCTGTACATTGTAGGACGTTAGCAGCATCCCTGGCTTCTACTCCCTGGATGCCAGTAATGCCCTCTCCACAGTTATGACAAAAATGTCCTTAGATATTGCCATATGTGGGGCAGTGGGCAGGCAAAAATGTTCCCAGTTAAGAACCACTGCTCTAGTATAAAAGTAAGGGCTACAGAAAATAAAAATTGGCATTTTAAGAATACAAGATATTGACATGAACTCAATCTACATAACAAAGGGTGATTATGCATGTCATTAACAACTTAAGAACTATAACTACTGAATTTAAAACGGCAGTTAATTTTTCCTGTTATCTGCTTAAAATATGCCACTGTGTGCATGGTATGTGCGTAAGCCCGAGGTTCATTTTCAATAAATGTGAAAATTCTCTGACAGCCATGATTTTCTACTAGTAAGCGGTCTTTGAAATACTTTTCTTCTCACCAGTGATAATTATTCTCTATCAGTAGCTGTGGATGATAGCAATAGTGCCTATTCTTACCAGAAGCCCCCAATTTCTCATGTTTTAACTTTCTGGAAAATTCAAAAGTATATTATTGCCATTTTTCCAGACTCAGACATGGTCCTTTCTGGTGAAGACGGAGTGATACTACAATAACTACTATCTAGGTTTGCTAGTTAGAGATGAAGAGGCTTATGTCATTTTCCCCAAGACTCCTGGGCTCAGTTTTACCTGTATGGAATCCAAAGGGCAAATCGGTGCCCTGTCTTAAAGGGGAAGACGGAGCTATTTTCTTAATCTCCTCTCTGAGAAAACAAATTTTGTCCAAAACAAGGAGCCAAAGAACTTACTGGGCTGTCTTGTTTATTTAAAGGGAAAACAACTGAAGCTCTGAATCATGTGATAGTTAACTTTAAAAAAAACCAAAAAAACAAAAAACCCTTTTAACATGCTATCGTATATTCCATAAACAAAGAGAGCAAAGTGGCCAAGTAGAGGTGGATGTGACAAGATAGTACCTCAGCCTGGGCCAAGTAGGGATTCAAGTAATTTATTTTTTTGCAGCCCAGTGGCAGAGAGTCTCTTACTCAGGTTGCTAAAGGGAGTATGCCACAACAGAATTGACATCACTCCCTTCTCCAAAGCAACAAGGCATCTTGAAAGCTCAGCTTCTTGGTGAAGTTTTATGGTTGGTGGCAGGGCTTAGTTTATCCATGTGAAAAGACAGCTGAGTCTGGGATGAAAATTCTTCAAAGGAAAACCCCTTCTCAACAGTCATACTGAAGAAATTTCAGCCAACACAAAACCAAATTCACTTTTGGGAGAAGTCCATCCCAAAATTTTATAGTGGGAAGAGAGGTAGGTACAGTTACCCAGCCCACATTCACTGCTTTCTTCCTTGTCTGGATCAGATGTAGTTTGAAGAGAAGCTCTCCTACATTCATCTTCTATGTCAGGAGAGATGAACAGAGGCCAAAGCGGGGTCCTGTCTTTCACAGATTCATTTTGGTTCTGGCAGATCGTGAGCCATAAGCATCCTGTTCCCACTGTGTGCACTCTGGGATCAGACAGGGCTGCTCTTCCAGGAGTTGACACCCATGCTCATGTCCGTCTTTCAGTTAAATCTCCTTGGTTTAGTAACTGTAAAAGATTAAAACCAAATCTGGAATAGGCTACCACTGAATAATAGGAAAAATAATTCATACTAAGGAAAAGGTTTAAGTGGGAGTGGGGAATGCACTACAGGGGTAAGTCAGGGGTATCTAGTTCCAAAGCAAGAGACATACGTAGACTGATAGATCTCTTTCGTATCCTGGCCTTGGGACAGCATTTTGGCCTCTTCATGATGCTGGCATTTTCACTATGACAATAAGGTATCCCGAGTCCCTAAGCCAAACTATTGTTTGTGTAGTCATGTACTCACTAGTCAGTGATGGAGGCATGCCGAACTTAACAGATATATCAGAAATGGTGGAATCCCAAATCTCCTGCCAGGCAGCGTTAGTCCAAGTACAGGCTGAAAGCTCAAGCAGAAGAGGAATGGGAGGCTACCCCAGTGAGTTCTATATGAGTTCCCACTCGTAAGGAATCCAGGGATTCCCAGGGTCCAAAAGAATGCCTTCCCTATGATGAAGGGAGAAAGCCTGAGACTCCAAGAGGGTGGCAGGCAAAACAGACTTTCTACCCTACACTCAAGGCTTTCTGTTGAAAGTGTTGTTCTGTACAATAATTGATGAAACTGAGTTCCATTTTATTATGAAAATGAGATGGGAATAACACAGTGAAATTCAGAATAAAAATGGCTTAGTAAAAATATAACCAGATAAATTCTTGAGCTGGGGATAGATTTACTTGGTGATCTCAATTTGGGTAAAGGTAATTTATACGGTAGAATTTAATAATATGGAATTTAAAGAAATTTAAACAAAATTTAAAGAAAAATGTAAAAACTTACACCACAAATTTCATTTGATGCTGTGTTGTTAGGATGTAAGAATGGTGTCTTTTAAATCCAGGTCAAGATCCAGATATTGGCACTCAAATTAGCAATGGCACTTGATGAGAAATCTTAAAGAATTTGTAATTTGTTTTTTTCTTTTTTGGAAGACATTCTGATTTATTGAAGGCTGGGTGGCAATCATTTATACTGGTTCCTGTGTTCGAGAATATGAGCTCAGTGTGGCTATAGAACCCCACTTGGGATGCCTTTTAGTCAGTAGAGGTCCCAAACCCCTGGGGTCCCAATTGGGCCTGCACAATAAGTCCTCTGTCTGATTTGCAGAAGGCTGGGTAACACTGAGGGCAAATAAAAATTGTTCAATCTGAACCATTTGAATAAGATGTGGTTTTGATATATTTCCCATAATTTCTTTTATTTTTTAAGAAGAGTTGTTTTTTTTTTAAGTAGGAGTCATGTATTTATTTATTTTTAAGTAATCTCCATGCCCAACACGGGGCTTGAACTCACCACCCCAACATCAAGAGTGACATGCTCTATCAACTGAGCCAGCCAGGCACCCCTCCCATGATAATTTCTGATAATTGCTTTGGTTATTCTGATATTCTTGTTACGTTTTTACTTTTAGAGCCTATTTACAGGGGTCCAAGTAGAAGTGCACAAGTAGATTCTTACAGGGCTGATCTACAACGTGTGATTATCTCCAAAAATTTGAAATAAGCATTGTTTTAAGGACTGCAAATAGCCTTTTATCTGAGCATCTCTAAGGACTCAACATTCCTCACTCACTGGAGGAAGGTCAGTTAGTACCAGGACCTTGGATGAGGAAGAGAACTAAACCTGGAGGCTTGAGGGCCTTGTAGCTTTTAAAAATGAAGGTATCAGATGACGTGATAAGCCTGTCTCGATAAGGAAAAGGAGAGGAAGAGCAGTGGAAATGCCTGTGGTAAGAGGAGAAATAATAGAGGTAACAGTGAAGGAAACAAAAGAAGTGAGGCTCAGACAGAGGGTGTGTTTGTAAATACACAGGACCCGTGAGGGAAAAGTGATAATCTAGGACTTTCAGCCTCACTTAGGGCAGCACTTTCCCCTTTGTGTTAATATTTTCCCATTAAGAGTTTGGGGTTTCCACCATGAAACTGGGTATTTAGGGCCTGTAGACCCTCAGTGTCCTCCTGGAGGGAAGGCCAAGTTTTTTGTTTTTTTTATAGGTGATCTGTGTTACTGGGTCTGCCTGAGACCATGAGTGAGCATCACCTAGACAAGGACACAATGAAGCCAATTCCAAGACCCATGTGCCTAGGCCCAAGGGGGAAAAATGTGCTATTGCTGGACTTTTTGCATACACAAATCTGACCATGTCATACCTGCCTTAAAACCATGCAGTGGCCCCCCATTGCCCCTGGGATAAAATCATGTCCTTTAAGGCCCTTCAAGAGAGAAACTAGCATAACTTTCCTGCTTTCACTTTTCATTCCAGCCCATCTCTCCATTCCACATCCCATCCTACTCAACCCTTTTGATTCCATAGTTGTGTGCCCTGTTCCCTCTCACCTTCTACCCTTGTACACACTGCTTGCTACCTTTATGCCTGTTATCTTCTTCCAATCCCTCCCACTTATCCATCAAGATAACTGCTATTCATTCCTCAGGTCTCAAACTCTAGAATTCATTCCCTGACTTCCCCCAAGGCTAGCACTTAGTACACCATATAAAAATTGCCAGTTTATTGATCTGTCACCCTTCCCATGCTCTCTGTACAGCACAACTCCAGGGGCACCATTTGCACAGTTATAAAAGGCAAAGACTGTACTTTGTTTACTATTGTATAACTAGTACCCAGCAGAGGGCCTTGCACATATTAGGTATATAGCACCCTGTTGACTAAGGTTTTCTGTTCATTTTTTTGTTGTTGTTTTGTTATTTCAGAAAGAGCGAGCGAGAGAGTGCCCGAGTGGGGGAGAGGGGACTGGGGAAGAGAGAGAGAATCTTAAACAGGCTCCACACTCAGCGTGGAGCCCAACTTGAGCGCAACGTGAGCCCAATATGGGCCTTGATCCCACAACCCTGGGATCGTGACCTGAGCCGAAATCAAGAGTCAGACGCTCAACAAATTGAGTCACCCAGGCTCCCCTTAACTAAGTTTTTATACATCTGGTATTTATTTGAGGAAACTTGGAATGATTCATTGAAAAAGGTATTTAGCAATACAGGAGAGAAAAGCTCCAAGGTTTCAAATATAAAAAAGGAAAAGGCTGAGTGTTGGGGACTGGCTTGTCAGAATGACAATTTCTAGTAGGTAAAAAAGAAATAATTTTTCTGAACTATTGCAGAGCGATCCAGTAGTTGATGAAAGCTTTTCTCTCACAGAAGGATCACAGTTCATAAAAGCAGAAAGAAAAAGGGAATTAGGATATCACCATTTTGCAAGCCTTAAAAAAAAAAACAAAAAAAAAAAACTGATCTAGGCCATGATCAGTAATGTTTACCAAAAATTTTATGTAACCCATTGGTCAATCATTAAGCTTAGTAAGAGGACAACTGAATACCATATGTCTCCTGTGAGCTGTAACAGAAAGCAAGAGTACCACCTATAAAATATTCTTGCCAAGGAAAAAAACATGAATCTAAGCTCCTAACTACCAGTTTTTAGAAAATCTCTGGATAGAGAAATATATTAAACAGCAAAAGGAGTCAATCAGCCAAAACCAGAATGTAGGAAATTGTATAGGTCAAATAACCCAATTCCTTAAACAGCCATTCTGGAAAAAAAAGACAGGGGGGAAGAGGGGGAGACTATTAGAGATAAAGAGAACTAAGAGAATTATTAACCAAATGCAATGAATGGGGCTTGTCAGAATCCTAATTAAAACCAACCAACCATTAAAAGACATTTTGAGAAAAAAAAGGAATATAGACTTACTGTTTGAGGATATCAATAAATCGTTAATTTTATTGGGTGTGATAAAGACAGCTATGAAAAAAACATGTTTGTTTTTAAAATTTTTTTTAATGTTAATTTTTGACAGAGAGAGACAGAGCATGAGAGGGGGAGGGGCAGAGAGAGGGGGAGACACAGAATCTGAAGCAGGCTCCAGGCTCTGCATTGATAGCACAGAGCCCCATGCATGGCTTGAACTCATGGACCATGAGATCATGACCTGAACCAAAGTTGGATGCCAACCAACTGAGCCACCCAGGCGCCCCTAAAAAACTTATCTGTTAGAGGTATATCCTGAAATACCTACAAATGAAATGGTATGTCTGTGATTTGCTTTTAAATACTCCATCCACCATAGGGGTACCTGGGTGGCTCAGTGAAGAGTCCAATTTCAGCTCAGGCCATGATCTTAGGGTTTATGGGTTCGAGCCCTGCATTGGGCTCTGTGCTGACAGCAGAGAGCCTGGAGCCTGCTTCGGATTCTTTGTTTCCCTCTCTCTCTTCCCCTCCCCAACTCGTGCTCTGTCTCTCAAAAATAAATAAATAAATGTTAAAAATTTAAATACTCCAGCACAAACAGAACAGCAGCAACAAATTGTAGGTAGGAAGAGAGAAAATAAGAACAGTAGAAAGCTAACTGTTGAAGTTGGGTGATAGGTACATGAGTACTATACTCTCTCTCACTGTACTTTATGAAAACTTCTATAACAAAAACTTTAAAACACATAAATGAAGAGGGGAAATAACAAAGGAAGTCTTCATAGGTGAGACATGTTCCAAAGCAGTAGCCAGGAGAAAGTGGATTAGGAAAAACCAATGATACCAATAGCAAAAAAACTTTCAATATAATACAAGCAAGACTCAGACAATGGGTCATAATGATGACATACAAGGAAAGATCCTGGCAAAAACATGAACATGCATGGCCAAAGCCCTGTGATCCTGAGGATCCCCAGGAAGCTTACAGAATAATCAAGAATATTCAATATAGGATGCAGTCATTTGAATACTGCACAGTTGTGGTATCAGGTTATAATGAAAGGACAGGGGAAAAAGATGCGATAGCACTGTAAGAGATACCGTAATACGAAGGTATCCGGGATACCCAGGTTTTGGCAAAAGTTTATACATATGAAATGAGCTCATGATGAAGTCATGTACTCCCAAGACAAAAGACCAATAAAATATCCTAAGATTCTAGAAGCCTGACAAGTTTTCATTCTGTTTTCTGGGTTGGAGCCAAGACCATAAAGATGGGAGTGCTTAGAATAAACTTAAAACTTTCCCTGCTTTAATAATGGTTCTCATTCCATAAGCAAGTGAACATGTCCTGTATGTCCAGTTGGTTCAGCCTGGTACAAAATGAACAATGATTACTTTCAATGACTTTGTCACTACTCTTTTTGCTCAAGGACCACTTTGTCCCAGGATATTATTTTCCTTATAAAATAAAAGCAACATCCTTATGTCATAGGCAGAGAACAGTAGGAGCAGATATCATTCAGTAAGGTATGTATACAAAGGAAATTAAAACTGAGAGACCCAGCCGTGAGTGACCAATCTCCCAATCCAGGAGACCCTAACAATCAAGTTTCTTTCAAATCTGGTCTCATGCTTAGCTTAAAGGAAGATCTTCTAGTCAAAGTTTCCAGGAAAGGGAAACTGGAGTCAGTTTCAGATTTTCTAAACTAGATCTCTAACCACTGTCCACATTAGTCTCTACAGAAACAAAGTAAGGGCAAGAGATAAATTTACCTCCTGTGGATTTACGGCAGTTAAGACAGAAACCTCATATGACTGCCTCCCTGACTGCATGGTCACCAAGTGATGTGTCACATCAGGCACTGAAGACAGGGGACGTGGGGATCCTTCAGCAAGCACCTCTGAAACAGCAGAAAATGTCTCAATGAAAAGTGAATCCACAGTTATACCTACCTGTATTATCAAGCCTCATTAAGAACACTAAAAACTGTTCCCTGAAAAACCCATATTCCTATATTTTTTCCAAATTAATTCCTGTCTGATAATCATTACCAGCGAATTTAGAAAGTACGACAAAAGGGGGATGGGAAGGAAAGGCAAGAAATCCTGATGTAAGAGTTGACCATTTTGCAATATACCAATTTAAAGTAATATAGCTTTAGCACTGTTAACTGGATTAACTGTGCATTGAAACAGGGCAAAATCTGCTTATGCAGGCAAATCAGGAGACCAGAGCCAACCCTTAAAGCAGCCACCAATGATAGAAACAGCATAATATGAGCAAGTCAAGAACTTAGGTCTGGCTTCAAAGTTCCTGTACTCAGTGTCCCTTCCTCCCTTGAGACTTTCTTCCTTAAGAATGGCAAAGTAGTTCCATGCAATTTCTGTGTCTTACACTTTGGTTATCCACTAGTATCATTTACGAAACCGAGGAGGCTTGTTGTGGAAGCACCCTCTGGCCCATGTAGACTCCACACAGAAGTTACACAAACATAGTCACCTATACACAAAACTGAATGGGATATGAGGAGTAACTAAAACACAGGATCTCAGACTTTATCAAGTGAGATCACCAGAAAAATCTTCTGGAAACAGTTCATACATAAACTACTTAGCCCCCTAAAAAATTAAAAGTTTCTTCCGGGGGGCTTTCAATACCTACTGCTCTTCCAGACTGCACCGTGCAATGTAACATTTGCTTATATACTATTTTCTGTTCACTGTTGTCTCCCGTATGTAAATTTTGACTTCTCAACTACATTTTAAGGTCCCTGCTTTCTACTTTTATCTTTCCCATGGTGCCAGGCACACAGTAGGCACTGAATAAATGCATGCTGACCTCACCTGTTAAGTTTTTCAGAGAAGAGGGCCTGGCCTGTGTAACTTGGGTGAAATTTCTATACCAGAGAGGAGCAACTGTTTCCTAGAGAGCCCTTTCTTTTCTCCAGAAGATATGGCTTTTGAAGGTATGGAGAAATTGCTTTATATCTCCTCTGTAAAACCTGGTTATGTTCTGTTTAAATGTTTTAAAAGTTAAGTTCTTCCAAAACTGCAATAGGAAAGATAGAAATAGTTGGGCTAGGATGCTAGGATTATGGATAATTTTCTTAAAATTTTTTGTTACTCTTTTGTTACGTCATCTGTTCAACGAAAAAGAAATTTTTCTTTTTTTTAACAGATTCACTTATCCATCCCAGAGACAAAGAATACAAATGCTACTCAATCATACCATAGCTACTCACAAGAAATGAAATTAATTAAAACCTCCATTTTGGAAACAACCCCATTCCTTAGTCCCTAGTTGCAGCCCATTTTCCCCAAATAAAGGAGAGTTGAAAGTCTTACCATCATCAACTCCTAGGATAGAATTGGTATTTGGTAGGTTCAAGGACTCTCCACCAAGGCTGGGCTGGGAATTCATAGGCACCAGGTTTTTACTGGTTACTGAAGCCTCTTCAAGCAAACTACTGCCCATTAATGGCTCAGCTGCACAGAGAATAGGATGTAAGAGACATGCAGCGGTCAAGGCTGTGCCTGGTCCCCATTTCCCTTCGTGGGAAGCTGACTTTTTCTTTCGGAAGTGGAAGCCAACCTGTATCTTGGATGCTACCTAGTTTTGGGAGCAAGAGTAAACCTAGAAGGGAAGGGTGGAGCCTCATAGATAAATATCCTTGCCTGTGATCAGCAGGTGGAGAATTAAGGTATGAAATGGGATGGATGTGTCCTTGGAAAGGAGTATTTGGAATAAAATAACACGTGGAAAAAAATAATAAAAATGAGTTATCAAATTTAAGTTAGGGTAAAAAGGGAGTCATGACTGATACATAAAAAATGTTTAAAACCTTGTCTTATAGAAATCTTTATCACAGTAATACTCAAATGCTGGTTCATGGATCAGCACGAGTTACCACCAAACTCACTAGGGAAACTTAAAAACTACAGATTCTGGGATCTTATTCCCAAATAATCTCATTTATCAGGTTGTATTGTTTTATTTGGGAATGAAGAGTGGACAAGCAATACAAATATGTACATTTTAAAAGCTTATAGATTTTATTGTACAGCTACATTGGAAACCACTAGTCAATCCAGTGAGACCAGGTCTTTCTCCCCAACACAGAATCTGAAAATTTCCAAACAACCAGACATGCCAGTCATTTGGCTTTTTGAAACCAGAAGATATAGCCCTCCACTACACCCTCTCTTCTCACCAGTTTGCTCCTGCTCTTGACTCCCAGCTGCTCCTAGCTGCAAATGATGCTTTCTCATGTGCACATTCCTACTCCCACTCTGAGAGAAGGTCTTCCCACATACTTGACACTGATGGGGCTTCTCTCCTGAAACAGAGACCAGGTTAAGACAGGGTAGCCAAAAAGACAGGGTACATTCCTGACAGCAAGAGAACGGATTCAAGACCAGGACAGAGAAGCCCAGAGAATGTTAAGCTAAACATAAGAGGCTTTTTCCTTCTCCCATTCTCCACCCAGCCTCGGAGGCCCCCAGCCTCCAAACTTTCAGTACACCAGAGAAGGCAGGAAGAGTTCACCAGGAGAGCTTGGCACGCTCACTGCTCCCAGCCCCTATCCTTCCCACACCCACTGTACTGCTGCCTTCACAACCTCTGGTATCAGGTCATGGCGGCCATGTAGAATACTTCCTTCCCTTTCCAGATACAGTCTTCCATGGACCTCCAGAACACGTACCATCCTCAAGGATCCCAACCCTGCATTTATAATACCCCCTTATTCCACTTCCCGCCACCACTCTCACAGTCTTCTGTGTTTACACCGATGGCTCTTCCACACGGCGATCTGAACTACCCTCTGTGTCCTCGAGTCCAAAACTCTCAGTCGGCCTTCCACCTACTCAGACAATCACACTTAGAGCTAGGGTCAGAAACACATGCCTACAAGGGACTAGCCTGTGACAAAAGTAAGTGAAATGGCCAGAAAACTTCCAGAAATGGCAAATCTATAGAGACATAAAGCTAACCAGTGGTTGCCTGTATCTGGGGGCGGAAGCAGGAACTGACAACGAGGGGGGCAAAAAGAAACTTTCTGGTGTGACAGAAGTGTTCTAAAACTGGATTGTAGTGATGACTGTATAATTCTATATATTTTCTAGAAATCACTGATCTGTATGCTTATAATGGATGGATTTCAAGGTACATGCATTACACATCAAAAAAGCTGTTGATGGAGCACCTGGCTAGCTCAGTGGAGCGTGAGACTCTTGATCTCAGGATTGTGAGTTCAAGCCCCATGATGGGTGTAGAGATTACTTAAAAATAAAGTCTTAAGCTCTCCCAGGACAGCAAAAGAGTAGGTCTGGGGAGCCACCCCTGGAGCCAGAGCTGTCGTGTCCCCCTCCTCTTTTAATTTCCCGTTGCCAACAATAAAGGCCTTTCCTACCGTAACAAAAAACAAAACACACACACAAAAAAAGAAAAAATTTAAAAAAATAAAGTCTTAAAAAAAAGCTGTTAAAAAAGAACTAAAATGGATTGACATACAGTGACTATACAGAAACCCATGAATTCAAACTAATACTAATGAGAAAGAAAGGCAATTATCTGACACTACTAGAAGAAACAAGAGCACCAATTTCTTATTTTGAAAACTCATAATCAAAAGAAATTAAAAGAAAAAGATGACATATTTATTCTCCATTCCTGTACAGATTACCAAATAGCCCTACTGCATAGAGAAGAGACCTATCATACACAGAATTCCAGCTGATGTGAACAAAATAACAGAATTAGAAACCTACCACTTTAATATCCTAATGAAATAACCAATTCAGGCATCATTCAGAGATGAAACCATAAAGCAAAAGGTTGCTGGGGAAATTTACAGTGTGAATATCACAGTGTTACCACCTGAACCTACTGATGAATTCTGTAACCAAGCACTGTGTGCCTCCTGATGTGATAAATAATGAAACACATACGACCATCTATAACATATCCATGCTAAATCTTTGAACCTTTGAGGTTTTTAGGGCTTACTTCCTTTTACAGGAAATCTAGGGGAACAAGTTAAATGACATAAAAGGAAGCAAACCAACAAATCCAGAATATGGGACATTCTATAAAACCCAACTAGGGGGCTGGGAGGGAGGGGAGGGTGGGTGATGGGTATTGAGGAGGGCACCTTTTGGGATGAGCACTGGGTGTTGTATGGAAACCAATTTGACAATAAATTTCATATATTGAAAATAAATTAATTAATTAATTAATTAAAAAAAAAAACAAAACCCAACTAACTCCATTATGCAGTAAGTCTATGACATGAAAGAAAAAAAGTGAGTACAGATGGATTTAGAGAAGACTTACTCAGTACAATAATTAAACCTTGTTGGATCCTGATTTAAACAAACCCACTTTAAAAGACACTTTTGAGAAAAGTGAAGAAAAACTAAACACGGACTGGGTATGAGATAAAACTAAGAAATTGTTAGTCCAGAAAGGTATGATAATAGTATTGTTGTTTATATAAGAAAACATCTTTATTTACTCTTATGTATGTTTGAAATAATTTTATGTAATAAAATTAAGTAAAATAAAATAAAAACACTCTATAAGCCAAGCAAAACCTACGTAGAAGTCTACATCTAAGCCACAGGTTATCATTTGCCACCTCTGCTTAGAACTTGTCATCATATAAAAAACTGCTCCGTTCCTACAAGCTCAGCTCTGAAATTCATGTCCCTGATTGATTACACCTTTCCAACTCCCTCATTCCCACTGAACTGCTTCACTGCCCTCATCGTAAACAACTTCCAGTTCCTTCTCTCCACTCCTCCTGTTCTGGCTTCCCTATACTTCCTGTGGCTAACAATTTGAATAATTACTTGATTCTGTTCTAGAATCTCTCTCCACTTTGAGTTCACTTCTGCCTTGGCAAGTCTCTGCTTTGAATGACCTCCATGGTCCATACCTGATACAATTTATAAAGCACCCAGCACAGTGCCAAATAAATTTGCAAATAAATCTCCTCAGAAAAGCTCTGAATTAGAAAGCAATTCAGTCAATGGCTAAGCTGAAAATAAGAAAAATCAGTTTTTTTCCCCTTTGATTATACAACCCTTTGAATTCAATCATTAAGAGCCTTGATTTTTAATTTTGTCATGAGAAGAAGCGAACTTTATGTTGAACAGTTTGTTACTTTCTAGATTTCTTTTTTTTTTTTTTAAGTTTATTTATTTATTGTTGAGTGTGGCCATGCACATGTGCATGTGTGGGAGCAGGGGAGGGACACGCAGAGAGAGGGAGAGAATCCCAAGCAGGCTCCACGTGCTCAGCACATGAAGCCTGAAGCAAGGCTCAATCTCAGAAACCATGAGATCATGACCTGAGCTGAAATCAAGAGTCAGAGCTTAATTGACTGAGCAACCCAGGCACCCCCTCTAGATTTCTTTATACCATCCCCCTCCCACACATTTACACTTTTGGTTCTCCACCTTCCCTGAAATCTATGAATGGCCAGAGTTCTAGTACCTGAGTGAACCACCAAATGTTTTCGGAGGCTAGAATATTCAGCAAAGGAACGGCCACATCCTTGGGCTTCACAAAGGAAAGGCTTCTCTCCTAGAGACAGAAAATAAGGTAAAGACTCAGTCTTCTGATGAATTGACTATCTATTACTCTTTTCCCATTCATCTTACTCTGTTTCCAATGACTTGCTCTGATTTCTTGAATTCATGCTATATAATTTCAATTGGGCCATTCAGCAAGTGTCATCTCTCAGTGATCTCCTGGTGGACAGCCACCATATAGTCCTGCCCTCTTCTTTAGAGTGGCTACCTCTGAGCATCATACTTCTTTCTCCCACCTGGCTCAAGGGCTGACCCCAAGCTACAATGACCTACCTTCTTCAGTAATCCCATCCCTTTTGAGGGTATCAAGATCAACACCATATATGCTATCAGGATTTTTACTTTCAATCAATTCTCTTTATGATTCAGTTTCTAAATCCACTAAAAAGTAGAGATTTCTACAAGTTACAAAATAGGTATTACATAGTCCTCTTCTATAAAGCAAACAAAAACAGGTGTTCAGTCAGAAGTATAAAGAAAAACCTGTAACAATATGCTAAAGGTAGTTATATCCTGACAGTGGTATTATGGATGGTTTGCTTTCTTCTTTGTGCTTTTCTGGAAGTTTCATTGTTTACAGTATTACTTTGTTATTTTAAAAATCAAAGATGCATGGTAAAAACTAATTAAGGTCTGTAGACTGAAAGTACTATTAACTTTCTGGTTTTGATATTGTACTGTGGCTACATAAGATGTCACATTTTGGGGAAACTGGGTGAAGCACACAACAAAACCCTTTGCACTATTTTTTTGTTTAATTTTTTTAATGTTTCTTTATTTTTGAGAAAGAGAGAGACAGACAGAGCATGAGTGGGGTAGGAGCAGAGAGAGAGAGACACACACACGCACACACACACAGAATCCGAAGCAGGCTCCAGGCTCTGAGAGGTGAGCACAGAACCCAAAGTGAGGCTTGAACCCATGAACCGTGAGATCATGACCTGAGTAGAAGTCAGATGCTTAACCGACTGAGCCACCCAGGCACCCCTCTTTGTACTATTTTCACAACTACTCGTAAGTCTATAATTATTTCAAAATAAGAAGTGGAAAAAAAAATCAGAGATGCAGTTCTTATCTGAAGGTCACAGACTAGTATGAGAGAAAGAAATGTATTCATAAATAACTTTAATGTAAGTTTCTGTACAAAAAAGTACTGTAAGTATTTAGAAAAGAGAGGAATTCTAATTGTGGTAATTTTTTTTTTTTAAAGAAGCTGAATTTAAGCTGATCTTAAAAGATGACAAGGAAGGAAGGGAATTTCAGGCACAAAGAACAGTGTGAGCACAGCCTTGAAACCAAGAGTGCCCAGGACAAGTTCAGAAAATAGCAAGTGTAAAATAAGAAGTATACCTATTGGTCTCTGCCTCTGGTTCCTGACACAGAGCTCCTAAATCCCTCGGAATTTCCTAGGTGATAGTAGTGTCTCTTATTCTAGTGAGGTAACTCTTGGGTGGGCTCCTAGATAAGGGCTGCTCTCCAGAAAGACCAAGCCATGATTAGAAGCTTGGGATTTTCAGCCCCATCCCCTACTCTCCAGAGAGGGAAGAGGGGCTGGACATGGAAATTAATAACTGATGATGCCCACATGGAGAAGCCTCTATAAAATTCCCGAAGTACAGGGTCCGGAAGCTTTCTGGTTGGTGAACACAACTACATGCCAGAAGGGTAGCACACTCCAACTCCATGCGGGAAGAAATCTCTGTACTTCAGACCTTTCCAGATCTCGCCCTATATATCTCTTTGTCTGGCTATTCACGTGTATCCTTTAGCATATCCTTTATTATACAATAAACTAGTAGATGTAAATAAGTGTTTCCCTGAGTTCTATGAGATGTTCTCACAAATAACTGAATCCAAAGGAGGATCATGGGAACTTCTGATTTGTAGCCTGGTCAGACAGAAGTTGTGAGCAACGTGGGAACCTACTACTTGCAACTGCCATCTGAAGCAGTGTGGGAACAATCTTGTGGGACTGAGCCCTTGATCTGTGGGATCTGATGCTATCTGCAGGTAGACAGTGTTAGAATTAAGTTAAATTGTAGGACACCCAGCTGGTGTTGCAGAGAATTGTTTGGTATGGGAAAAATCCTCACACATTTGGTGTCAGAAGTGTTGTCAGTGTGGCAGCAGTGTGAGAGTAAAGGAGAAACCCAGGAAGAGCGAGTTTCCCTACGCGGCAACTAAAGCTGACACGGTGACAACAGGGGAGCTGGGCATGGAAGGGGGGACAACACTGCTCTAGATTATACTGTTCTTTCAGACTGTACCACAGTTTAATGTTTGTGACTTTCCAGTGAGTGGTCTATAACTTTTCTGAAAACATGTTTATATACTCACACCTACCCCAAAATGCTAGGCACTCAAAAGTTGCCAAATAAATGAATAATATACTTGTTATTACAGCTTTAGAACAAGACTCATCAGAATCTAGTGGCATGAATCACTGCATCAAGCTGGCTTAGGTGAGATGGCCTTCGCATTTGGAAACTGAGAGGATGGTGATTTTTGCTGAAAGGAAAAGACACAGGAGAAGAGGATGGTCAAGAGGCAATGCTGCGTAATGATTAAGAACATGAGTCCATTAACGTTGAGTTCAAATCTTGACACCACCACTTATTAGTACAGGGAAGATAGCTGACCTCTCGGAGAAGCAGCTTTTTCTCTATAAAATTAACACAATACAATCTCGAAAGATTATTTTGAGAACTGAGACACTACAAGTTAAGTATCTTCAGCATAGTGTCTGGCACATAGTCAGCCCTCATGGTAAGCCACTGAAATTGGTAGCTTTAATTACTATCGTTACTACTAATAAAGACCAAACTGTGGCTCAGTTTTGACATTTGAGATAATGTGAATTATCAGCATTTGAAATCAAAATCCTTGTAAGAGCTCTGGAGTCAGATCAGAATTCAAATCTCAACCCTGCCTTTTCCTAGCTGTGTAATGTTGGGCAAGTTATTTAACTCTAATCTCCCGTTTCTTCATCAACAAATACAGTATCTCATGCATAAAGTATCCTTGGGAATTAAATGGGATAATGTATATGTGCCGGACCCATATTGTGTCAATAAATGCTAACTTTTATTATTATATTAATTATGGCGACTCAGATCTGTGAGGCATCCAGGGAGAAATGATCACATTGAGCCCTGAGACTACAATGAGAGAGCACACTGAGTGAAATGGGAGAAACATGAAATTCTGAAAATGATGAACAATTAGAGGAGATTAACAAGGGAGAGCTAGAAAGAGCTAGAATGAAGAGAGAAAATAAGGTCATGCCCCAAAGTAAAAGGAAGCATTTTAAGATGTTCAGTTTTATCAAATCTACAAACATAAGGAGCAGCACGAAGACGAATGGGTTAATGAATTCAAAAATCAAGTACGGTGAACTCTATCTACTTCTTCCCTAATCTATTCAGCTAGATGTTTTTCTTGTTCTTTTATTCAAACTGCTTCTTGGAGCAAGTATAGTTTACTCTCTCAAGAAAGAGCTGAGAACACAGCTATTCTGCCCTAAAACATATCCAGTGGTAATGGCACTCTAGCAGGAATCATAGGGACATACCTGGAACAAGTTTCACTTTTTAATGCCCTTTAATTGTATTTGCTATTGTTTTAGCAATGCAAGAATAAAGAAGAGACAAAGAAAGTGGCAAGAGAGGGGGAAGAACAGTTACACATCCTCAGAGATCAGTCTTGGTTCAGTGATTAAACTCTGACAAGAGACTTAGCACATTTTAGGCTTGGAAAGTCGCCCTTAAACTCTCAGAATGAGAGTCAAGGTATTTTTATCGTGGTCCTTTGGTATTAACATGCCATTGGACCCAAATCAAGTCACTCTTCCATTTTGCTTCTCATGTTGTGAGGCTTTAACAAGAAAGCAAACTCCTCAAAGTCAGGGGTTAAAATTAGCTTTTTGTATTTCCCCCCACCTTACCCCATTTGGTGGCTAGAAGAGGCTCTGTATGGTTTGTATAATTCAATAAATATTACTGACCAAAATTACAACCAAGTAATATTTGAAGAAATTTAGCAATACTAATTTTGTCCATATCTCATCATATCATTGTTATCAGAGAAGGTCTTATATGCCTTCCTACACTTTAAGCTCCTAGAGGCAGAAATTAACACTGTCCATTCCTCACACACAGGTGAAAATTCAATCAATGTGACTGAATTAATTGAAAAGTGCCACGAAGCATGTGAAAAAAAGAAATTCCACTTTTCGAGTTCTAGCAACAACCCTAGACCTTCATTTCTATTTCCACCTCAGAGCCTTTCTAAGGATAGGCAAGCAAACCCTGAGCCAAGTGGGAGATTGCCTGCAGGAATGTTGGAGTTGCACACACCTGTATGGATGCGCAAGTGGTTCTTCAGATTTCCAGCTGTAGTGAACTGCTTACCACAGCTAGACTCGGGGCACATAAAGGGCTTCTCCCCATTATGAGTCCTCATATGCACCTTCAGCCTCTGCAACACATAAAAGCTTTTCCCACAACCTTCCGCCGGACAGATGAAAGAGCGGTCATTTCTGCAACAACAAAACAAAACAAAACAAAACAAAAACAAACCAACGAAGACAAATCACATAAGCACCAATATCTGAAAATGCTCTTTGCTAGAAAGGGCAAGTCACAGCTCCTGTTGCCTCTCAAAGCAGACAGTAACTCCCAAACCTAGGTATGTCAGAATCACCTGATGTCTGCTAAAACTACGGATGCCCAGGACTGCCTTCCCTTTTTTTTTTTTTTTTTAAAGTAATCTTACGCCCGATGTGGGTCTTAAACTTACAACCCCAAGATCAAGAGCTGCGTGCTCTACCTACTAAGCCAGCCGGGCGCCCACACTGTACTTGTTGAATACTGATTTTCACAGGTTTGAGAGTAGGGCCCACACTTACTTTTCTTTTTTAAGTTTCCCAAAAAATTATGTTTTATGTTTTGGCACATTTAGGTGCCAAATATCTTACTAAATATCTGTAAAGAATGAGGTAAATGAGACAACGCAATCTTTCTATTAAAGAACAAAAGACATCTTAATCACGAGTAAACTGGAGCCCCTGCTTTCCTTTGTCAATTGAGGGACAAGCTCCTCCAGAAGCATCACCGTTCTTGACCTCTAAGCATGGAACCTCAGATATGCTCACCGATGAGTTTTGAGGTGGTACTTGAAGTGAGCTGGCCACACAAATGTCCGGTCACAGCCTTCAACTGTACATTTGAGTTTCTTTTCCACTTGAGGAAGGGGCCCAGAATCTTTGGGCTGCCCATCTCCAGAACCAAGGTGGACATTCTCTCCTGTAACAGAGTCACATATTTGTAATCTAGAGAAGGAACCTGTTGAGGTACTTTGGTTCAAACCATAAAGCTCCTATATTTTACTCCTAATGATCAGCAGGCAGATATCTATCTTCAGCTTCCTTAGCTCTCTATATATCCATTTAATAACAGAAGTGAGTGAGCAATTTGTTCCTAACCCTTTAATCCAGAGAATTATCAAAAGCCACCATCCTTTGTTTCACAAGACTAGGCCTCTCTGGCAAATGTCCACATGGTTTCGTATCAAAATAGGAGAGTTAAACCTATTTCGTATTACACAAATTGGCAGGGTAGCAGATACATCAATACCCGGAGTGGGGTGCTAAAGATGACTTCAAGTTCTAGGTATTACAAAGCTTGTATTTATTTTAGGAGGAGCAGCCATTCTGGCTTAGTTGTGGACTTAAGGTTGTGGTTTCTTTTGTAAATGATCATTCTTAGATTTCTATCTTCTGAGGTCAATTTGGCTGTTTCTATCATTGTAGAGAATTAGAATAACCTTCCAATTTCCTGTGCTACCTCTTTTTAGTTATAAAACTAAAGAATGCAAGAATTTAAGAATGCAAGAACTCAGCTGATTTTAAAATTTCTAAACACATTTTAAAAAGCTAGAGGTAACATCTACTGAAGTTTTTTGTTCAATAGAATAAAAGGAGGAGGGGAAAGGAGCACATAGGGAGGTTCCTCCCTTAAATTTAAAGAAAATCAGTTAATTAAAAATTTATATAAATCCCAGATTCACAGGCGGTACTCCTTTTCTTTCATTTTCTTCAAGCATATGGAGTTTATTTTTCTACTATACATACCTCGGGAATAAGATTTATATTTCCAAATTTCCCTCTCAAAAGCCAAGAACAGGGATAATAAATGTTGTACCCATCACACTCCCTGGAACCTGACAACTGATCAGTTTCCATCCCGTCTATTAATCATTCTCTTCCTGTCCTACATTCCCTTTGCTCTACACTTCAACTAAGATGGCTTTTGCTAGTTAATATTAACTTTTTCTTTCTTAATGTTGTCCCACAGTTTTGAAAAATACCTGCACATAGGTAAATTTTTAAGATTTCCTGCAACAGGAAATTTCCCACCAACTCCAGAGCTCCAGGCAATTAATGTCTAATGAAAGGTCTGTAGAAATCCCATGCTAATATAGAAATTTAAACCAGTGACATTTGGGGCTTTGTGCATTCAATGTTATAGACACAATGAGAACACTGATATAATCATGAAATTTAAAAATTGCTCAGAAAATAGTGAGTTGCCTTGTATTTGAGTCCTCACAAAACCACTCCCTTAAAAACACTAAAGCACTGTTTGCAGAAGACGGATAAGCTTAAAAGGATCTCAGCCAATGATAGTTTTGGATATTTATTTATTTATTTATTATTATATTATATTAATGATATATATTATAATGATATAATAATATATTAATATATTATTTATTATTATATTATTTATTTATGTATGTATCTATTTATTTTAGTTTTGGATAGAGATCCTCTGATGAACGGTTCCCCCCACTAAAAAAGAGAAAGACAAGGAAATTCAGCACCTCATACTGAGCATGTCAGATAACACTGTAAACATTTTAAAGATCCCACAGTTATGTGAGAAAGGCCTCTACATTTGGGATAACATTTCCAGTGACAGTATCATATATAGCATGGTTCAATAAATTTTTTCTGTAAAGGGCTAGACAGTAAATATCTTCAGCTTTGAGGACCATATGGTCTCTGTCACAACTACTTAACTTTGCCACTGTAGCAGCCATAGACAATTTGAATGTATGCCTGTGTTCCAACAAAACTTTATTTACACAACAGTTGGTTATATGGCCCTTTACTAACCCCTGATATACTGCATCATATACAAAATGTAAATATTTCTGTATTTCAGTCAACTTAGATGGAAGTGAAGATGTGCTCTAAAAAACTGCTACAGGACACTCAAAGTGGCTTTAATAACAACAAAGATATTTATCTTACAAATCCATTTAAATACTGAATAAAATCATTTCATTATATGTTAGTGGGTAAAAAGCAATATTAAATTAATATATTTCATGATTTAAAATGCATGTGTACAGGCACCTGGGTGGCTCAGTCGGTTAAACATCAGACTCTTGGTTTCAGCTCAGATCATGATCTCATGGTTTCGTGACTTCGAGCCCCATGCAGGGCTGGCTCTGTGCCGACAGCACAGAGCTTCCTTGGGATTCTCTCTCTCTCCCTCTCTCCACCCCTCCCCCACTCACGCTGTCACTGTCTCACAAAATAAATTTTTAAAAAATGTTAAATGTGTTTGTAATCAAAACAATAAAAATTTCAGGTTGGAGTTAAGATGGCAGAGAAGTAGGGGGACTGGGATTTCCCTCATGCCTCAAACACAGCTGTCCTGAGGTCAGAACACTTAGAACAGAATACAGAGTGCAGAATAACAGAAAAATCTCTACAGATGGACAGAGACAGCTTGGTGGGACAGAGGTGTGTGTTTGTGAATTGAGAAAGATAAAATGGTGGGCAGCATAGGCATGGAGGGGAGGAGACCCCTTCTGTGGAGAGACAAAAGGAAGAGAAAGAGAGGCGAAGGAAGCATAGTATTGTGTTTGGACAAAAGAAAAACCTCTCAAGAGAATGAATGGGGAACAAGAAATAAAGGAGTTTCTACTTTGCCGTTTCTACTTTGCAAACGGCCTTAGAAGTGAAGATCAGAGTTTTCAGGGGTACATGACTTTCCCAGCACTGGCCTGGACATGTCCCTGTGTGCACAAGTCTGGGGGGAAAGGGGAGCCCAGCCCTGGGGCACAGTAGTGACCTCAGGGAGCACTGGGAGAGAACAGTCCCTTCCCTCGAGTACTGTGGGAAGAGGGTTTATTGCCCCCCCAAGGACAAAAGATCCTGCAGGCACCTGCCAGCCAGAGGCCCTGTGTCGGCTGCGCGGAGTGGTGCTACCCCAGAACCAGGTCTGCACGAAGCGGGACCCTTTAAAACAGTGGGTTCTGAATGCCAGCCGAGCACCCAGGAGGCATGGGAGACTGTGGAACAGGACAAGCCGCCCACAGCGCTATTCTGTGAGGGCTGCCTGAACAGTGTGGTTTGAGACACCCGGTCTGGGGAGGACAGACCAGGGTGTCGCCGTTTTTCTCCCCATCACCAACACAGTGGGGCTTCAGGGAACAGGAGAGCAGCCTGCAGTGGAGGCCACTGGCTTACACCAAACCCCGCCCCTCCGTGCCTGGCAACTGCTTATCTACCAAAGTGGAACTGACACTGACCAAACCAGACGGCCTCTCCTGCAGACCAGCACAGCCACCTGTTCCAGGCCCCAACAGACAACTGGACTGTGGTTTTGTATGTCAGTCTGTTATTGTTTTCTTTTCTTTCCTTCTCTTTTTCCTTCCTTTTCTTTCTACCCTCTTCTTTTTTTTTCTTCCCCTTTTGAAATCAGGCTCACAGTTTCTGATTTGATTTCTGATCGATCTTTATATATATATACATATATATATATATATATATATGTATATATATATAATCTTTTTTTCTTTCTTTTTTTCTTTCTCTCTTCTTTATTTTCCTCTCTCTCTCTCTCTGGATTAAGCCTTACAGTTTCTTTGATTCTCTGCCTGTTTTTTTTTCACCCCTTCCATTTCTCTCTTTGTATGGAATAAGGTTCCCTCCCTCCCTCCCCCACTTTCCTCTTTTCCAAGGTTACTTCAACAAACGCATCAAAGCACACCTGGTGGAAGGTCCAAACAATCCACCACTATGAGCAGTGGGATAGAGCAGCCAAATACTCAACAACAGAGTACACACAACACACTCCAGACAGTTCCTGAAGTGCCAGGCCCTGGCCAGTGTACGACCCCTTTTTAATATAGCACTCACAGGTGCGGGACACATAACAAAAGCTATTAAAACACATAAAAGGCAGAAACCTTGTCATAATGATGAAATGGAAGAATTCTCCTCAAAAGAAATTCCAGGAAGAAATGATAGCCAGAGAATTTCTCAAAACAGATATAAATAATATATCCGAACAAGAATTCAGAATAACACTCATAGGACTAATAACTGGGCTTGAAAAGAGCACAGAAGACAGCAGAGAATCTATTGCTACAGAGATCAAAGACCTAAGAAATAGTCTTGATGAATAAAGAAATGCTATAAATGAGATGCAAAATAAACTAGATGCAGTGACAGCAAGGATGGAAGAAGCAGAGGAGAGAATAGGTGAAATGGAAGATAAAATTATGGAAAATGGTGAAGCTGAAAAAAAAGACAGAAAGAAAATTACTAGACCATAAGGGGAGAATTCGAGTCCTAAGTGATTCAATGGAATGAAATAATATCCATATCACAGGAGTTCCAGAAGAAGATAGAGAGAAAGGGGCAGAAGGTTTATCTGAACAAATTATAGCTGACAACTCCCCTAACCTGGGGAAGGAAACAGATATCCAAGTCCAAGAGGCACAGAGAACTCCCTTAAAAAAAAAAAAAAAAAAAAAAAATCAAAATCAGCATCACGACATATCATAGTGAAACTGGCAAAATACAAAGATAAAGAGAGAATTCTGAAAACAGCCAGGGACAAACAGATCTCAAACTACAAGGGTAGACACATAAGTGTAGTAGACCTGTCCACTGAAACTTGGCAGGCCAGAAGGGAGTGGCAGGAAATATTCACTGTGCTGAATAGGAAAAATATGCAGCCAAGAATCCTTTATCCAGCAAGGCTGTCACTCAGAACAGACAGAGAGATAAAGGCTTTTCCAGACAAACAAAAAGAAAGCAGTTCATGACCACTAAGCTAGCCCTGCAGGAGATCCTAAGGGGGACTCTGAGTAAAAAGCAGCAAAGACTATAAAGGACCACAGATGTCACCACAAACATGAAACCTACAAAGAACACAATGGCACTAAATCTATATCTTTCAATAATAACTCTGAATGTAAATGGACTAAATGCCCCAATCAAAAGACATAGGGTATCAGAACAGATAGAAAAACAAGATCCATCTATATGCTGCCTATAAGAAACTCATTTTAGACTTGAGGACACCTTCAGATTGAAAGTGAGGGGATGGAAAACCATCTATCATGCTACTGGAGGTCAAAAGAAAGCTGGAGTAGCCACACTTATATCAGACAAACTAGATTTAAAAAAAATTTTTTTAATGTGTATTTATTTTTGAGACAGAGACAGAGTGCAAGTGGGGGAGAGGCAGAGAGAGAGGGAGACACAGAATCTGAAACAGGCTCCAGGCTCTGAGCTGTCATCACTGAGCCCGATGTGAGGCTCAAACCCACGAACTGTGAGATCATGACATGAGCCAAAGTCGGACGCTTAACCAACTGAGCCACCCAGGTGCTCCCAGACAAACTAGATTTTAAAACAAAGGTGTAACAAGAGACAAAGAAGGGCATTATAGCATAATTAAAGGATCCATCCATCAAGAAGAGCTAACAATTATAAATGTTCATGCCCTCAATGTGGAAGCACCCAAAATATAAATCAATTAATCACAAACATAAACACATGTACAGATAATAATACTGTAATTATAGGGGACTTTAATACTCCACTCAGATAATCTAGGCAGAAATCAGTAAGGAAACAACAGCTCTGAATGACACACTGGACCAGATGGACTTAACAGATATATTCAGAACTTTTCATCCTAAAGCACCAGAATACACATTCTTCTCAAGTGCACATGTAACATTCTCCAAAATAGATCACATACTGGGTCACAAAACAGCCCTCAACAAATATAAAAGAATTGAGATCATACCATGCATATTTTCAGATCACAATGCTATGAAACTTGAAATCAACCACAAGAAAAAAAATCTGGAAAGTCCCCAAATACATAAAGGTTTAAAGAACATCCTACTAGGGGCGCCTGGGTGACTCAATCAGTTGAGTGTCCGACTTCAGCTCTGGTCATGATCTCAAAGTCCATGAGTTCTAGCCCCGCGTCAGGCTCTGTGCTGTCAGTTCGGAGCCTGGAGCTGGCTTCGGATTCTGTGTCTCCCTCTCTCTCTCTGCCCCTCCCCCACTCACATTCTGTCTCTATCAAAAAATGAATAAACATTAAAAAAAAAAATTTAAGAACATCCTACTAAAGAATGAACGCATCAACTGGGAAGTTAAAGAAGAAATTAAAAAATATATGGAAGCAAATGGAAATGAAAACATGATAGTCCAAACCCTTTGGGATGCAGCAATGGCAGTTCTAAAAGAAAAATACATTGTAATTCAGGCCTACCTCAAGAAGCAAGAAAGGTCCCAAGTACGTAACCTAACCTCACACCTAAGAAACTAGAAAGGCAACAGCAAAGAAAGCCCAAAGCCAGCCGAAAAAGAGAAATAATAAAGATTAGAGCAGAAATAAATATAGAATCCAAAAAGCGGTAGAACAGATCAATGAATCTAAGAGCTGGTTCTTTGAAAGAATAAACAAAATTGATAAACCCCTAGCCAGACTTCTGAAAAAGAAGAGAGGACCCAAATAGAATAAGATCAGGAATGAAAGAGGAGAGATCACAATCAACACCACAGAAATACAAATAATTATTAGAGAATACTATAAAAAATTACATGCCAACAAACTGGGCGATCTGGAAGAAAGGGACAAATTCTTACACACCCACACACCACCAAACTCAAAGGAGAAGAAATAGAAAATTTGAACAGACCCATAACCAGTGAAAAAATTATCAAAAATCTCCCAACACATAAGAGTCCTGGGCCAGAGGGCTTCTCAGGGGAATTCTACCAGACATTTAAAGCAGGTTAAGGTGTGCCTGGGCGGCTCGGTTGGTTAAGCGTCCAATTTCAGCTCAGGTCATGATCTTGTGGTTCGTGAATTCGAGCCCCACGTTGGGCTCTGTGCTGACAGCTCAGAGCCTGGACCCTGCTTCCAATTCTGTGTCTCCCTCTCTCTCTGCCTCTCCCTGCTCATGCTCTGTCTCTGTCTCAAAAATAAATAAACAATGGGGCGCCTGGGTGGCTCAGTCTGTTAAGCGGCTGACTTCGGCTCAGGTCATGATCTCGCGGTCTGTGAGTTCGAGCCCCGCGTCGGGCTCTGGGCTGACAGCTCAGAGCCTGGAGCCTGTTTCGGATTCTGTGTCTCCCTCTCTCTCTGCCCCTCCCCCGTTCATGCTCTGTCTCTCTCTGTCTCAAAAATAAATAAATGTTAAAAAAAATTTTTTTTTAAATAAATAAATAAACATTTTTAAAAAATAATAAATTAAAAAAATAAAGCAGAGTTAATACCTATTCTTCTCAAGCTGTTCAAAAAGATAGAAATGGAAGAAAAGCTTCCAGACTCCTTCCATGAAGCCAGCATTACCTTGATTCCCAAACCTGACAAAGACGCCACTAAAAAGGAGAATTACAGGCCTATATTCCTGATGAACATGGATGCAAAAGTTCTCAACAAGATACTAGCAAATTGAATTCAACAGTATATTAAAAGAATTATTGGGGCGCCTGGGTGGCTCAGTCGGTTGGGCGTCCGACTTCGGCTCAAGTCATGATCTCACAGTCCGTGAGTTCGAGCCCGGCGTCAGGCTCTGTGCTGACAGCTCAGAGCCTGGAGCCCGTTTCACATTCTGTGTCTCCCTCTCTCTCTGCCCCTCCCCTGTTCATGCTCTGTCTCTCTCTGTCTCAAAAATAAATAAATGTTAATAAAAAAAAAAAAAAGAATTATTCACCATGATCAAGTGGGATTCATTCCTGGCTGGTTCAATATTCACAGATCAATCAATGCGATACATCACATTAATAGAAGAAAGGATAAGAACCGTATGATCCTGTCAACAGATGAAGAAAAAGCATTTGGCAAAATACAGCATCGTTTCTTAATAAAAAAACCCTCAAGAAAGTCAGGACAGAAGGAACATACCTTAACATCATAAAGGCCATATACGAAAGGCCCACAGATAATATCATCCTTACTGGGGAAAAACTGAGAGCTTTCTCCCTGGAGCAAGAACATGACAGGGATGTCCACTCTCAACACTGTTGTTTAACATAGTGTTGGAAGTCCTAGCCTCAACAATCAGACAACAAAACAAAATAAAAGGCATCTAAATTGGCAAAGAAGAAGTCAAACTTTCGCTTTTTGCAGATGACATGATACTCTACGTGGCAAACCGGAAACACTCCACCAAAAATCTGCTAGAACTGATACATGAATTCAGCAAAGTCACAGGATATAAAATCAATGTACAGAAATCAGTTGCATTTCTATACAATAATAAAGCAACAGAAAGAGAGGTCAAGGAAACATTCCCACTTATAACTGCATCAAGAACCACAACATACCTAGAAATAAACCTAACCAAAGAGGTAAAATATCTGTACGCTGAAAACTATAGAAAGCTGAAGAAACTGACGATGACACACAGAAATGGGAAAACATCCCATGCTCATGGAATGGAAGAACAAATATTGTTAAAATGTCAATACTATCCAAAGCAATCTACACGTTCAATGTAATCCCAATCAAAAGAGCACCAGCATTCTTCATAGAGCTAGAACAAACAATCCTAAAATTTGTATGGAACCAGAAAAGACCCCAAATAATCAAAGTAATGTTAAAGAAGAAAATCAAAGCTAGAGGCATCACAATACCGGACTTTAGCCTGTATTACACAGCTGTAATCATCAAGACAGTATGGTATTGGCATAAAAACAGACACAAAGACCAGTGGAATAGACTAGAGAACCCATAAATGGATCCACAAATATATGGCCAACTAGTCTTCAACAAAGCAGGAAAGAGTATCCAATGGAAAAAAGACCGTCTCTTTAGCAAATGGTGCTGGGAGAACTGGACAGCAACATGTAGAAGAATGAAAACGGACCACTTTCTTACACTATACACAAAAATAAATTCAAAATGGATGAAAGACCTAAATGTGAGACAGGATACCATCAAAATCCTATAGGAGAAAACAGGCAGCAACCTCTTTGAGCTTGACCACAGCAACTTCTTACATGACATGTCTCTGAAGGCAAGGGAAATAAAAGCAAAAATGAACTATTGGAACCTCATCACAATAAAAAGCTTCTGCACAGCAAAGGAAACAATCAACAAAACTAAAAGGCAACCTACGGAATGGGAGAAGATATCTGCAAATGACACATTGGATAAAGGGTTAGTATCAAAAATTTATAAAGAATTACCAAACTCAACACCCGAAAAACAAATAATCCAGTGAAGAAATGGACAGACGACTGGAATAGACACTTCCAAAGAAGACATCCAGATGGCAAACAACCACACAAAAAGATGCTCAATACTGCTCATCATGAAGGAAATACAAACCAAAAGCACATTAAGATATCACCTCACACTGGTCAGAGTGGCTAAAATTAACAAGTCAGGAAACAAGAGATGTTGGTGAGGATGTGGAGAAAGGGAATCCTCTCGCGCTGTTGGTGGGAATATAAACCGGTGCAGCCACTCTGGAAAAAAGTATGGAGGTTTCTCAAAAAATTAAAAATGGAATTATCCTATAACCCAACAGTAACACTACTAGGAATTTATCCAAAGGATACAGGAGTGCTGATTCACAGGGGCACATGCACCCCAATGTTTATAGCAGCACTACCAACTGTAGACAAATTATGGAAAGAGCCCAAATGTCCATTGACTGATGAACAGATAAAGATGTGGTATATATATTAAATGGAATACTACTCAGCAATGAAAAAGAATGAAATCTTGCCATTTGCAACAACATGGATGGAACTGGAAGGTATTATGCTAAGAGAAATAAGCCAGAGAAAGACAGATGCCATAGGATTTCACTCATATATGGAGTTTAAGAAACTTAACAGAAGACCATAGGGGAAGGGAAAGAAAAGTTAGATACAAACAGAGAGGGAGGCAAACCATAAGACTCTTAAATACAAAGAACAAACTGAGGGTTGACGGGGGTAGGGTTGGGGGGGCTGGGGAAAAAAAATGGGCTGGGGATGGGCATTGAGGAGGGCAATTGTTGGGATGAGCACTGGGTGTTGTATGTAAGTGATGAATCATGGGAATCTACTCCTGAAGCCAAGACTACACTGTATGTTAGCTAATTTGATAAATAAATAAATAAATAAATAAATAGACAATATAATTTTCAAAAAACTAAACTTTCAATGTTTAATTTTAACTACATGCCTAAAGGTTTATATATCTAAGTTAGCCCCCCAAAAAGGTTTTATGAAATCATCTCATTGACAAAATAGAAGATGGTCATATATTTGGGCTGACTTTATATTTTAGCATACAAAGTAGTTGTTTGGGTAGTAAGTTAACATAGTTTGAGAGTAATGAAAATATCACAAAATGCTTTGTTAATTATAAAGCATTTCCCAGACAGAATCTTATTTAAATATCTAAAACAACCAAATCTGGTAAGCTACTTGATCTCTATGTTCTGAACAAGAGAAAACTGAAGGTAAGGAGTTTAAATTCCCCAGGCAGAGAACTAGTTAATGACAGCACCAGGTCTGGATCCCAGGTCTCCAGATTCCAAATCCCAAGTTCCCTCCCTACACAGCTTCTTAATGGCACATACAACACTACTTCCGTAATGCAACAAAGAGATGCTGAAGGTTTTGGGATCCACAGATTAGGAAAAGCATCTCAGGAAGAATCTGAACTTTAGAGCCCCCCAAAATAGTAAAAGGGACCAAGCTAAGCAGCACTACAGTAGTCAAAGCAGAGCTAATTATTTTGAACCTAACGGAAGTTTGAAGTTCTCTTTGCAATGACATGGATACAGCTAAAGAGTATTATGCTAAATGAAATAAGTCAGAGAAGGGCAAATACTGTATGATTTCACTCACAGAGTTTTAAAAACAAAACAAAAAAGCAAAGGGGGGAAAAAGAGAGAGAGGCAGACCAAGAAACAGACTCTCAACTATAGAGAACTGATGGTCACCAGAGGGGAGATGGGTAAGGGGATGGGTGAAACAGGTGATGGGGATTAAGGAGGGCACTTATTGTGACGACCACTGGGTGACATATGAAAGTGTTGAATCACTACACTGTACACCTGAAACTAATATTACACTCTATGTTAACTAACTGGAATCTAAAGAAAAACTTTAAAAAAAAAAGTAGTCTGGAGTTCTCGATACAGGAAAGATTTAGGTTAATGTTTCTAAAACTGGAATACTCTGAAATATTCTCAGGAATCCTTCAGTTCTGTACGAGAAAGTTTTTTTTGTTTTTTTTGTTTTTTAAGTTTAGTTATTTTGAGAGAGAGCGTGTGCACGCACACACGCGCACACCAAGCATGGGGGAGGGACAGAGAGAGAGAGGAGAGGGAGAGAATCACAAGGTGGTTCTACAGTGTCAGCACAGAACCCGACGTGGGGCTTTATCTCATGAACTGGGAGATCATGACCTAAGCTTAAATGACTGAGCCACCCAGGCACCCCTGTATGAGAAAGTTTTTAATTTTCACTTGCATGTTAATCACAAAATAATCATAAGCATATTCTAGATCATCTTCACGAGCTCTAAATAGCTAGGTACCAATGTAAGATTTCAGGGCTTAAGTTTGGTTTGTGATAATGATAGTGTGCACCTTAATAATTTGCTATAGTACCTTAATTGTCACAGATTAGAGAGAAATATAGAAGCAGCTCTAAAACAAAAACTATTATGGCATAAGCAAAGGTTGTGCACTGGTTTCGGACTGCTTTAAATAGAGTCCTGGTTCTCAAGTTTTAACATGCACTGGAACCACAGAGAGGGCTCACTAAAAGATTGCATGTTTCTGATTCAGTAGGACGAGAACCTGACAATTTGCATTTCTAAGTTTCCAGGTGATGCTGATGGTTCAAGGACCACATTTGAAAATTACTAGATAGAGAAAAGTGGCACAGAGTAAGGAGTACGGGCATGCTGAACTCAAAAGAAATAGCACTACAGCCTGTTTGGATATTTAGAGGTCATGAGATGAACTGGTTCCCCTGCCAAAAAACGCAGCGGTAGTTACTAAAATCTCTAAATTGCAACGAGTAGCAATTCAGTTTCAGCAAAACACCATTATCTGCCACACTGACTATTAACTTTGTTTTCACTGGTTTTGTAATTTTATGTCTATTAATTGGTGAAACTGTTTTGATGTTGTAGTGGTATAAAAGCTCTAAGTATAGGGAACATTATAATAAAAACAATTCAAGATAACATCAAGATCTGGGAAATGTTTTCCCTTTAAAAGGGCTCTGTACGTTATTTAAAGCTGACAACTGAGGATGCTAGCGTAACTACATTTTGCACATGGTTATGTTATTTTATAGAAAATAAGATAATTTACACATTTCTAGCCTTCTGCTCTCACCAATAAAATAACTTGGATTATGGTCAACTCGAAATACAGGCATTGCATTACCAAAATCTGCACACAGAATACTGAAAATGAAAAAAAAAAAACAAAAAACCCACCACAGGGGACTCACCATTGCTGCTGGTTTTTGCATTCTTTGCCAGTTGTGCGCGAGTAGCAGCAATCAAACTATCATGAGCCAACTCCTGAACCCGGAGGAACCATGGAATACTACTATCCGTGCTCTCACTGGAGAGGAAATCATTCCCTGAATCCTCCGCCTCATCTTGTACAAATACTAAGTGCTCAGCTGAAGAGCCCAGACCTGGAAGAAAAAAGAGGATATGTGAAAGATACCTATCAAGTAATCCTTTTATTGGCCCTGCCTCATGTGTCCTGAAATCAGCTATTCCAGATTTTCACCTCTCACCTTAGGCTTCTGTTCTCCTACAACATTAATTTATCACCTTTTCACTCCCAGCCAACAGGCTTTTCTTACCTCCTCCTGTTTCTGAGGCAAAGCTGTCCTCCCTGGCAAACAAGCTAACCCTCACCTCTAGTATGCTGACCCTATCCTTCAGTTATCTCCTCTCGGCCATCTGCGAGCCATTCCTCCCTACTGGCCATGTTACAATCTCCCTTTATAGCCTTTAAATCTGTCTCGCCCATTTTTATTTTAACAAGAAGAAAAAATCCCAAGTACTTCTGTAGCTATTCACTGTCTCACTGTCAAGTTTCCTAAACAAGTGTAACTTCTAACTTTTGCATCCACTTTCTCATCTGCTATCCACTCCCCACCTCTAACCCTGGCCTCCATACCTCCACCACCTCAATAACAAGTGCTCTTGCAGAGGTCACCAGATACACACACTTCCCAGCCCTCGTCTCACTATCCCATCCTGTGGTATTTGTACTACCTTTCTTCTTTAAGACTTCTCCCTCTCTTGGCTTCTCCCACACCACTCTCCTTCTGTTTTCTTTATCCCTCTCTAGCAACTTCTTCCCATTCTTCTGTTACCCTTTTAAGTGTTGTGTTTTGTTTTTTTTTCGGGATCCCAGATTTGCCATCTTTTCTGTTTATGCTCCTGAATCAAAGAATCCATGTTCGTTGTTTCATATATTTCCTGAATGCTGATAAGCACCAAAACAACTTATTTCACACAAGACAATTCTAGAACTTTAGATTCCTGTTTCTAACTCTCTAAAGGACACCTCCTCATGAATGTCCCTCTGATCCCAACATCAACAAGCACAACTGGAACTAATCATCCTCCCCACAACTCTGTTCTTGGGTTATCTTGCTGAATGGCACAACCGAATTTCCCAAACAAGAAACTTCTGAGTCATCCTAGAGTCTGCCTTCTCCCTCTACACATTCTACTGATCACCAGACTATACCAATTCTCTAAAATAATAAGGCTTCTTTTAAGTATGACTGAATTAAATATGCCCCACCCCCAGTTTTTTTCCTTAAGCATTAGCACAGTTCAGAAAAGGATAAAGGATACCTGCTCTTGTTAGGTTAAGAAGAATAAAAGAAGTGCTATCACTTGGCTGTAGATCTTGCAACAAGCTAGGAGACTCTGGAGTGGACAAAAACTCCGGGGACTTCTGTACAGTCTGAGCCCTCGTCTCTTCTCCGTCTGGACCCACATTCACCTGAAGGCTTCTCAACACGGCCGAGGAAGGGACCTCCTTGGAGGAGTTTGTATGACTTGGAGTATCATCTAGCAAAGGGAAAATACCATGGCTTTACGTAGCACCTATCTCCAAGGAGCTCACCAAACGTAGCCTCTAATACCCTTATAACATCCCTTATGCAGCAGCATTTTTATTTTACAAATACAAAATTTGCCTCAAGAAAGAACAAAGAGATAACTTTAAGTTTTAAAGGGAGTCAGCTGAAATGTGAAGGATAGACTTGTCTGACACTCGGCAGTAACTATCAACCAACCATCCACGTTTGGACATTACAAACGTTTGTCTTTGAGGTCAGAAATTAGCACTTTTCCCTTGAAAAATATAGTTATACAATGAATACTAACTCAAGAATAGCATCTAAATTTTTATTTTTCTTGGGAAGAAGTCCCTCCCTTTAATTTTTATAGCATGTATGTGACAGCTCTGTTGAGTCATTAGGGGAAAAAAACACAGCCTGAGAAATAATTGAAATTTTATAGAATCGCCAATATGTTTTATTATACTTCTAGATTTACACTGAAATGTAAAGAAGTAATTCAGAAGACCTGCTCTCTAGAACTTTATTCTAAGGGCAGGGATGAATTTCCAAAGGTTTTGGCTGCAATGAAATGAGCAACTGCACTACAGTGACAAAGCATCTAGTGTCTTCAGGGGTTTCATTCATCTTTATAAAAGGCAGGTAATTTTTTTTCCTTTTTTTTAAAGGAGATAACAAATAAGATTATAGGAATGAAAGTGGAAGCCTAGGGATGGTGTTGCCATTTCAAAACCTAATGAAGTAGCACAATATGAATGTGCCACGGAACTGGTTAAATGGTAGATTTAAGTGGTTAAAATGGGTAACTGGTTTAAATGGTAAATCTTAAGTTACGTATATGTTACCATACACACACAAAAAATTTTAAGTTCATAGCAGCACTGTTTGTCATAGTACAACGCTGGAAAATAACTATACATCAACAGTGTTATGGATAAAGAAGTTGTGGTTACACTCACATAACAAAACACTATACAGCAAACAAACCACAAACAACAAACTAAACAACAAACCAAACAAACCACAGCTATACAGACAAAGATTAATCTCACAACTACAGTTAACGGAAAAAAGGTATAACAACGTACAGTTTCATTCATTTAAAGTCTGAAAACACCTAAGATTAAACTGCATTGCTTAGACTTGGATGGCTGAACTTGGAAAACAAATAATGGTCAAAATATTGAGGATAGTGGTGACCTATTGAAACACGGAGGTTGTCTTTATGAGGGAAGAACCCAAGGAGGGCCTGGTAGCTGGCAAGGTTCTACTTCTTGATTGGGTGGTAGGTATCTTCTTTATAATAATTCTTCAAAATGCTTAAGCATATGGTTTTATATTTTTCTGTATCTATGACATATCCCAACTAAAAAGAAAACATACATATCATTCATGGAATGATACGCATATATTTAAGATGGAGGGGAATAAGGTTAGGGAGGTATGTGCAGGTATGTTTGTGTTTGTAATATTATGTTTCATGAACTAGGAGGTAAGTACGTAGATTTTCATTTATTATTATTGATAATTGGTTATCTAAAATATTTTTATTTTTTAATGTTTATTTATTTTTAAGAGAGAGAGACACAGAGTGCAAGTGGGGGAGGGTCAGACAGAGAGGCACAGAATCCAAAGCAGGCTCCATGCTCTGAGCTGTCAGCACAGAGCCTGATGCGGGGCTCAAACTAACAAATGGTGATATCAGACCTGAGCCGAAGTCAGACACTTAACTGACTTCGCCACCCAGGCGCCCTGGTTATCTAAAATATTTTTAATCAGGGTGCCTGGCTGGCTGAGTCTGAAGAACACATGACTAATGATCTCAGGGTGTAGTTCGAGCCCCACATTGGGTGTAGAGATTACTTAAATGAATCCATAAATAAAAACTTTAAAAAATTTTTAAAGTTTTATTTATTTTGAAAGAGAAAGAGAGCATGACCAGAGGAAGAGCAGAGATACAGAGACAGAGAGAATCCCAAGCAGATTCCACACTGCAAGCATAGAGCCCAACACAGGGCTTGAACCCACGAACCACAAGATCATGACCTGAGCCAAAATCGGGAGTGGGACACTTAACCAACTGAGCCACCCAGGTGCCCCATTAAATAAAAACTTAAAAAAAATAAAATAAATAAAATATTTTTAATCAGAATTAAAACTAAAAGTTAATGTAGATGCTTTTGTTCCTCTTTTCACTTCATTATTGTTAAAATATTCAACAAATTTAAATTAGGAGAGAAAAAAATTTTTTATGCCTAATGAAGATCAAAATTTATTAGCACATGGAAATTTACACATATTGAAAACCCACAAGGATTTGGAAAAACTCCTACATACCAGTCGAAAAACAGGAGCTGAATGATAGAAGATATGGGAAAGCTAGGAGCCAGCTAGATATGGAAACCTTAAGTCAACATTGGTTGGTTGAATATATCTGTCATTCTTGAATCTTTAAACATTGAAAAAGATTTTAAAGTCACTTCAAAAAATCAAAAAAGGATACCACTAGAGGATAGTAACCAGAAGACTTTGTAACATACAAGTTATCACACTAATCACCAATAGGTGACTGTCCCCTGATTTAATATCAATACGTTGTGAGTAACTTGTTCTGTGAGTGTTCTGCGAGACAAGCAAACATTTCTAATAAATTTTAACTTGATAAATGAACAATGTCTTGCAATATGAGTAATATGTGACACCGAACGTCACGTGATCACAACTAAGCCAGTGGTTCTTCTCTCTCTGTCTTTCTCGTTCACTTGCTCACTGTGGGATTGTGGGTGGGTGATGGCCTCCCATGCTCACATGCTTGGTCTCAGGCCATGGTGTTTGTCAGAAATCAGTGACTTTTCAGAACATTGGAAGGTGACCACAGCTAGCACTAGTGTATTTTTTGTCACTTCAAAGCACCTATGGACAGTCAGTCCTTTGGCTTTTCCATCCACAAGTAAGCTTAAGAATGTTTTGCTTCAATTCTAGGTCATTGGATAGGTTCCTTGTTAAAGTTGAGGAAAAAGAAAAAGACTCCATTGAGCCAATAGATAGCAGTGATTCCATTAGTGATAATGAAAGTCATCATACATAATAACCCTCCTCTCTCGTCTCCCTCACGCCAGCCACGAAGGCTTTCAAAGGTAAGTGCAGGTTACTTTATTTTTCTTTATATTTTGTATTTTCTTTATTATTTTGTATTATATTACAGTATTATAATCATTTTTATATGAATATTTTTGGGTTGTGGAATGAATCATCTGAGTTCCCATTATTTCTTATGGGGAAATTCACTTTGATATATAAGTGCTTTGGATTACAAGCATGTTTCCAGAACAAATTATGCTCACAAACCAAGGTTTTACAGCATTCCAAATTTTAAACATTTCAATTTCCAGAAAATAAAGAATTCACTGCATCCAAAAATAATGTTCTTCTAATAGTCAAGTGATAGGATCTCCTTTTCCCCATCCAAAATTAATCTCACTACCCATGATCAGCATTCTGCCTCCTCCTACCTCTCCTAGAGACTCCCCACTAATTATCCATTCTTTCTGCTCTAACTGGCTCTTTCCTCTTAGCATAAAACCATCTTCAAATATTTCAGACCTTAAAAAAGAATTCTGCCATCTACTTTCTGTCCTTCTTTTTTCCTCCCCTAGCAAGAGAGCCTTTAGAAAGTGTAGTTACTTCCTCAACTACACTTAGCTTGCACTGATACCTCAACCCACTGCAGCCTGGCTTTCCACTCTCTTTCCATGGAGCAGGTCCTGCCAAGGTCAACAATGGCCTTGTTGGCCCTATCTCATTGGGATAGTCCCTATCTCATGGGCTTCTCAGAAGCATCTGACACATTGATTCTCCTGCTTTACAGCAGGCTCTCCTGCTTTATACCCTGTACCTTGAATAGGGAATTCCACCTTGATCTTTTCTTCTCACTCTCACATTCTATGAATGATCCTATCCATTACTATAGCTTAAATTACCAATGCACTTGTGACTTCCGTGGTTGCTTATTCTCCATGATTCCTAATTTTTACAGTTGCTACCAGTCAGTTATCTCATCTCACCAGTATCACAGAGCAGGCTAAGCTCTTAAGACTTGCTTATCTTATTTCTTGTGATCTTAATTTTTACCTGGTAACATTAGCCGACTGCATTCTGAGGCCTCAGTCACCGGAAGGAGGGACAAGCAAGTAATGTCTTTAGCTTCTGATTCTACTAGCCCCTGTCCCAATGGGATGGATGTATTCTGAACGAACTGTACCAGGAGCTGAGGGTGTGGGGGAGACAATATTGAAAAATACAAGTTGTTAGGAATGAATCTAAACTGTTGAATTTACCAAAAGTTGATAATGTAATTAAGTCTTCATTGCTTGCTAGTCTCAACCACATTCATAGAAAAACTAGATTAACTATATAAAATAACATTTAAAGTTATTTTTATCAAGTGCACTGTTCTAAAGAAAAGCTGAATTATATAATTAAGTTAACCTCTATTACCTTCTATCAGAGAAAATATAAAAATAATTTTATTTTTAAATGAAGGCTATTAAGAAGTCAACTGCATTGTACTGATTACGTTTTACAAAGCACTTTTTTGAGTACTGGCTCATTTAATCATCAGTATAATTCAGTTAAGACTGAACATGTATTTTAAAGACAAGGAATCAAGTTGAAGACATCAAATAAGTTGTCTAAGATCACATGACTACTTAGGAGAAGTAAGTCTTCCAACTTATGTACCCTGATTCCAAATTCATTGAACTTTCCACTATGCAACACAGATATACTAAAATTCTGTGAGAAAAATGAATAAAAAAGAAAAAATGTTTAAATCATCTAACCACATTCAGGAAGAAAACACTTTCAGACATATACAAAATTAATTTAAAAATGGTTGTGGCAGTAAAAATTTACATATGTATATACACATACACATATACACCATCTATATAAAAATTTTGTCATTATGCAATTACCTAGATGTATACCAACTTACACTCACTTAAATAAATATAAAAAGTGATAGGTAAAAACAAAGTTTTAAAAGTATTTAGTGATAGAAAAAATAACAAACTAGTAGTTATAATCAAAACCATACAGCCCACAAAAACTTTAAATATTTACTATCTGGTTCATTATAGAAAAAGTTGGCTGACTCCTGAACTAAGGACGAACTCTGGAAGATAGCCCACAAAAAAATATAAATAAATAAACAAAAAGTGTTGCCTTGGCTCACCTCTGGTTTGGATTCTAACTCATCTGATAACATTGATTCAGCTTCCAAATCCTGTAGCTGTTGAGGGGACAGGTTAAAAATTTAATTCAGAGTCAATGACACCTTCCTGCTATGCTCATATTCCTTTAGGAAATGCTATGCTTTTCCTGTAAGATGCTGTGCTGAGTGGATAATCAATTTAGCCTAAAAAAAGATAAGAGAGAGAAAGAGAGAATTAGAGTAGTGAAAAAATGCAGCTAGATAAACAAAGGCACTTCTCCACGTATCCAAAAATCACAACAAGCAAAAAATAACGAATTCAGCCCAAACACTTGTTTTAAATAGAACAAACCCAACAGGTGTCAAAATCCATTAAAAGTTGTATTTAGAGAATTCCTAATTCTAATATCTATTTTAGAAAAGTTCTTAAAAATGGAAAAAGGTATGTGCCCAAAGAATTTCTTGTTAGCATCTGTGATAACAAACAACTGCAAGCAAGATATAAATAGACATATATACCCAACACTCAGGGAATAGTTAATTAGGTTATGGCACTGTCACTTAAAAATACGGTTATGAAAACAATGCAACAACAACAAAAAATGCTAATGACATGTTAAATTACAAAAACAAAATTCAGAAGTATACACTTGCTATTATTAAAACTAGTTAAGAAAGTAAAAGGGAATTTACACAACTATGATAGTAGCTATGTTAGGTGGTATACACTGGTGTGACTTATTTTTCTTTTCTCAATTTCCCCATCTTTCTAAAAGTAGTTACACAGTGAAAATTTGAACAGTGTTTCCCAAAAGTAGTACCCTTGGGACCCCGATGCAGCTGTTTTCCCCCATAATTAAAATTCTTACTTTCTTATAGCTTAATTTTTTTTCAGAATTTTGACAAATGAGTCCACTTTATTTTGTACAATTGTTGCTAAAATTGGGAACACTGCTATATACAAACTAACCATACAGCGTAAAATGTACCCAGGATGGGAATTTTCAATGAATACCAAGGTTGACTAGAAAGTTACAAAAGGCAGACTTACTCTACAAAAAGAACATATAGAAGTACCTGAATAAATTTTCATTTCTGTTCATTGCCCTTTTGGTTCCTTCCTCTCCCCCTTGCTAGCTTCCAGAAATCCTCATTTTCATCGTAAAAAAATAATTCATAAGATGTAAGTGAAAGTGTCCTTTTATTTAAGTTCCCCACATAAAACCAAGTATCATAAATTCCTGACTTTTCCTTTCACATGTTTTTTCTTATGCAATGACTATACAAAATAGTTCAATGTGATTTATCCATCTCTCTTTTTCACAGAAGAAGGAACCAAGGCTCAGTACATCACTTAAGTTATTAAGCTGCAGAACCAGAACTCACACCTACAGAGCAGGTTGGCATGAATGGTGATTACATCTATCTACATCTGATCTTGGAACACCAGGATTTAAGAATTCCTCTTCCCCAATTCCAGCTCATCTCAAGAAGCCAAGAAATTACCAAATGTTTGTTTAAGTTATCCTTAAGGTTCCTCCAACTTTGAGTTTACAGGATTGTAAAATCTCTAGGAAACTAGACAACTATTCACTCTCCTTTATATTTGTTAAGGTTCTTAGAAAAGAATGGTGCTAGCTGCATTTCTAGTACCCTTACCTAAAGAGAAATGGAAAAAAAAATGAAGTTCATGAATATGTGCACTGAAGAAGAGAAAAATCATATACTAGATCTTAGATAGTTTGGCAAAGCTGTAATAACAATTTAAAGAGGGAAGCTACCACCTCTCTTCTAGTTTAAGAGCCACCTCTAGATCACCATTTCTCAAGGGTCCATGGCTATCCATGATATCTTTTTATTTTAGTGTCTTCATTTTAGTGATAATCTTTCTGTTTTATTTTGAGACAGAGAGAGAGAGAGAGAGAGAACGTGTGCATGTGAGCAGGGGAGGGGCAGAGAAAGGGAGAGAGAGAATCCCAAGCAGGCTCTGTGCTGTCAGCTCAGAGCCCAAGGAAGGGCTTGATGCCAGGCTCTATCTCAAGAACTGTGAGATCATGACCTGAGCCAAAACCAAGAGTCAGATGCATAACTGACTGAGCCACCCAGGTGCCCCTCATTTCAGTGATAATCTTTAAAAAAAATTAACATAAGCATTTTCTAGAACAAAAGGGTATATATAATTGAGTTCTGCCTAAGTTTGGTGCCCAAGTTTGTGGTTTGTACGTACACTGTGAACTAAAGAGAGACTAGTAGCATAGAACAGGCAGGCTGACCTCAAAAGAATCTGTACTAGAGCACTCAGTACCAAATCAAGTGTACTGTGTGAATCTCATCTTTAACACAGCAACCTGCTATGTTTATTAGCTGAAAGTGTGATGGCAAATATGCAATTAAATCTGTTTCTATTCTTAATTCCCATCATCCATTTAACAGGTTTCAAAAACTACAATGTAAGTCTTTAAGTAACAGTTTCACTGAGGTATAATTTATATACCATACGATTCACTCATTTAAAGAGTTTGGTTAAATTGTTTTTAGTATATTCACAGAGTTGTGCAACTACAACCACAATCAATTTTTAAAATGTTTTTACTGTTTACTTACTTTTGAGAGAGAGAAAGAGACAGAGTATGAGCAGGGGAGAGGCAGAGAGAGAAGGAGACACAGAATCCGAAGCAGGCTCCAGGCTCTGAGCCGTCAGCAGCACAGAGCCCCACGCAGGGCTCAAACTCACGAACCACAAGATCATAACTTAAGCCGAATTTGGACGCTTATCAATTGAACCATCCAGGTGCCCCACAAAATCAATTTTATAACAACTTTATCACCCCCAAAAAGAAACTCTTGTACCCATTAGCAATCAATCCTCATTTCCTTCCAAACCTTCCCCTGACCAGGCCTAGGCAACCACTACTCTATTTCTGTCTGTATGGATTTGCCTATTCTGGACATTTCATATAAATGGATTTATACATGTGATATTTTGTGCTTGGCTGCTATCACTTAGCATAATGATTCCAAGGTTCCTCCCTGTTGTAGCATGTATCAGCATTTCTTTTTATTGTCAAGTAATATTCTACACACATTTATCCAAGTAACAGTTAATGGACATTGGGTTATTTCTACAATTTGGCTATTATGAATAAAGCTGCCATGAACATTGATGTACAAGTTTTTGTGTGGACATGTATTTTTACTCTTTTGGATATATACCTAGAAGTGGAATTGCCAGGTCACATGGCAACTCTATTTAACCTTGTGAGGAATTACCAGGCTGTCTTCCAAAGTGTCTGCACCATTTCACAATCCCACCAGCAGTGGATTTCTCTACATCCTCACCAACACATTATTATAGCTCTCTTAATGGGTGTGAATGGTAACCCATTGTGGTTCTGAACTGCATTACCTGATAGCTAATGGTTTTGAACATCTCTTCATGTGCTTATAGGCCATTTGTACATCTTTTTAGGAGAAATACTTACTCAGATTGTTGGCTCATTTTTTAAATTGATTGGTCTTTTTATTGTTGAGTTGTAAGAGTTCTTTATATATTCTAGATATAAGCTCCTTATCAGATAAATGATTTGCACAAATCTTTTCCCATTCTGTGTTATCTTCTCATTTGCAATGCAAATCTTATCTTCATTTGAACAAGGCAACTCTAACTCTACAGTTATCAAACAAAACCTCATTAAAACTGTCATTCAAGGACTTCTAGTCAGTTTTAGTTAAATGTGAGATCCCATTATCATAAGCTGCTTAACAATGTCTTGACACTATAAATACTACCTTGTATGATATTCTCTGGATTAGTATTACTAAAGGTAAATGTAGAAACCGATGAAATATATTCCCGAATCCAAGGCTAAATCTTTCCGCTATTAAGTTCAACATCAAGTACTTCATTTCAGGAAAACAACATCTCTACCACACAATATGAATAGTATTTTGAATTTTGTTTTATGGTGTAGTTTACATTTGTATACTTACTCATAAAGATCTAACTCTATGGCAACAACTGATATAATCGTAACAACCTAAACTGTACTAAGTACACAGTTCCTTAGAGTCATCAAAACATATTAGACTGCTAATATTGTAATAAGTTTGTATGGTGGCAGGTGGGTAACTAGGCTTACTGAATAGTCTATCAAATTGTGGTAATGTATCAAACTGTCAAATCACTATGTTGTACACCTGAAACTAATTTAACACTATATGTCAACTATTCATCAATTAAAAATAAATCTATAGGGGCACCTGGGTGGCTCAGCTGGTTAAGCATCTACTCTTGTTTTTGTCTACTCTTGGTTTCAGTTCAGGTCATGGTCTCACAAACGCAGCGTCAGGCTCTGCCTTGGTGATGTGGAACCTGCTTAGGATTCTCTCTCTCTCTCCTTCGCGCTCTCTGCCCCTCCCCTGCTCATGCTCTCTCTCTCTCTCAAAAAAACAAGAAAAAAAAACTTGAAAAAAAAAGAGCTACTGGGATCTTCAATGTAGGAGGGATAAGAATTACTACATAGCTTTATGTCTGAGTATATTTAATGTAATCATAATAAAAATAATTTGGCAATATGGGGCCACTATAGTGTGCAATGCAATGTTTTTCCTTTAAATGCAATTTGCATGACACGGGAGTGAATAGGACTGCACTTACCAAAAGGAAGCTATTTTCAAGGTAATTATGGGTCTCAAAGAGATTTCTTCCCAGGCTTCCTTATGCTATTAATTAAGATACTAGAAATGCAATACCAAGTAGTCACATACATCACCCCAAATTCTTTATTTTTATTACTATTTGTTTTTGAGAGAGAGAGAGAGAGAGAGAGAGAGAGAGAGAGAGAGAGAGAGAATGCACCCATGAGCATAAGAGAGGGTCAGAGAGAGAGATAGAGAGAGAATCTCAAGCAGGCTCCACACTCAGCACGGAGCCGGTCATGGGGGCTCAACCCACAACCCTGGGATCATGATCTGAGCCAAAATCAAGAGTCAGATGCTCAACTGACTGAGCCACACAGGTGACCCATCTCCCAAATTCTTTAATGTGAATACTAATAGTTGCTCATTTTTATTTTGTATCTTTACCTGGTAGACAGGCAAAATTTATATTCTTATTTCCTTTTATATTGGAAAAATTACTAATCCAGCCCATTTTAAATAACAAAGGAGATAATGACATTTAACCATCATCAAACCAAGGATAGGCCCATCAAATCATATTTTTCACAAGTCATAAATAAGGCATCTTGGTTCTAGATAGAGTTCACAACAAAACAAACTGATCTCAGAAACCCAGGGATAAGTCTAATAAATACGAAATAATAGTCAGACCCTTTCTCCCTCTACCCATGCCAACAACTGAATTTTACTGTGTGCATTGTTCCTTTTGGCCATCAAAGCACATTAGACTGCTTAAAGAAAACAATCTTGGTCCAGCACAAATTATATTTTTTAGAAATCCACTGCCCTACCACTGCTATTATATTAATAGTTAATAATAGCAGAATATGTTAATATGCTATCCCATAGTCAGCTTAAAGGTTAAAAGGAATGCAGGCAATAGACATCTTTGCAATGAACCAAAGCAAAGTACAGGAAGGCCTGAAAACTTCTGTAAATTGGTAATGAGAGAACTCATAACAAAAGCAAAGCAGATTTAAGACAAAAGAGATCTCTATGATCTAGACCATCCTGAAAACAATTCTCCTTCTGTTTTTAGCCAAATAAACAAATCCTGAGAACTGAAGTCTGATAAACTGCATTCTTCTACAGTACACTCAACATCATCCAGCAAATTATTCATTAATACTAAGTAGCTAAACAAGTTAAATAAAGAAGCTGAGATGTTTATTAAAAAAAAAAAAAAAAAAAAAAAAATCCAAGGTCTCTAAAGCAAAAATCTAAATTCTGCCTCTGACTTTTTGGTTGAGACCTAGGCAAGCTACTCAACTTCTTGGCCCTAAGTAACTCATCTGAAATACAGATGAAACAAATCTACCTAGGACTATTTACCTATCAGTCAACAGAAACGCTTACAAAATTCTTCAAAAACAAAGCTCTGCATAAGTGCTTAAGAGACAAGTAAATCTATCGAATGCATTGTATACTATAAAAGGTTAAGAAATCTGCCTTTATTACAGAGCCCAAATTTCCTATAAAGCAGTGTTTGACTGCAACCCACAGTAAGATATATTTTCCATCATACCTCAGAGAATGAAACACATGCTGAGATGCAAATAACATATTTTCATGAAACAATACTAACCTATGTTAATCTCATGCACTCTGAATTTTTTTATTTTTATTTATTTATTTTTTTAACATTTATTTATTTTTGAGACAGAGAGAGACAGAGCATGAACGGGGGAGGGGCAGAGAGAGAGGGAGACACAGAATCAGAAGCAGGCTCCAGGCTCTGAGCCATCAGCCCAGAGCCCGACACGGGGCTCGAACTCACGGACCGCGAGATCGTGACCTGAGCTGAAGTCGGACGCCCAACCGACTGAGCCACCCAGACGCCCCGACTCTGAATTTTTTTAAATAAAACCCACTAAAGTGATCTCACAAACTACTTAACAGATTATGTCCCACAGATTGAAAAACACTATAAAGTATCTTCAAAAGTCTAAAATACATATGTTAAACACAGACTCAGCCATAAAACATAAAACCATAGATATAAACCTGCTATAAATATACATTACAAGTCAGCAATTATCACTGATAAGAGTCTTGGGGAAACTGAAATTACTTGAATCCTCACACAAGACAGGAATTAGTTAGTGGTAACACTGTGTCCAGAGGGTGGAGATGGCCTAAAATCAATGCAGGCTACACAGAGAAATATTGGGAGGAAAAACTAAGCCAAAATAAACTAAACAAGCAACAGAGGAACATAACTGATACCGGTCTCTTGCCTCAGTTCTGACTGCCGTACAGAAGGGAGTGCATTCCAAAGGGAAAGATGATCAGGGGCTTTTACTACTCTGCTCAAGAAAGAAACAGAACATCATTGTGTCAGCTTCTAAAAAGTAATGTGATTCTACCCTAGGAAAACAAAGTCCAGAATATCAGTACTGTTCTTATTTGAGGGAGGTAGAAAATGCCTTGACCTTGACCCAGTTTCAGAAAGAAGGGAGGGAAAGGGTAAGAAAAAAAAGAGAAGAAATTAAGAAACACCATGGTTCTTCCCGATTGGTCACCAATCTGCTTCTTGGCTCCCTCCATTTCTACCTATGTCTGACCACAGATATAGACCCAAATGATGTTTCACTAAAGCTGAAAAATACTACACCAAAAATTCTACTAATGGCAGGGAATTACAAAGGCCAAAAATTAAAATTTAAAAAAGAGTAGTTTAAATTTTGGTATAAAATGGTAGTTGTAGGGGCGCCTGGGTGGCTCAGTCAGTTAAGCATCAACTCTTGATTTTGGTTCAAGTCATGATCCTAGGGTGGTGGGATCAAGCCCCACGTTGGGCTCCTGAGTGTAGAGCCTTTCTCTCTCTCTCCGCCCTTCTCCTTAGTTCATGCTCATACACTCTCTCTCTCAAAATAATTAATTAATTAATTAATTAATAAGATAGTAGTCCTAGGAAAAGAAAAGCCAGGTAACTTCTTATATTCATATCTAGTATATTATGCAAGTTGATTAAATTCTAATAGTTAAGTGGTAACAGGTACTAATGAAAAAAAAAATTGGAACATAGAAGTGTGAAGCCAGAATGAATTTTAGCAATACAGGATTTATCCGGGGCCTTCCCTTTTCCTTCCCAGGATCTGCTGAGGTGTTCTATTCCACAGCTCTCATTTTTATTCTAGTGACTTCCCCCTTTCTCTGCAAACCTTCAGAGCCAAATTTATCAAAAGACTTGTCTCCACTTTCTCATCTCCAGTCACTATTCAATCCCAAGACTTCACCAAAACTTCTCTTGTAAAGGGTACCAAAGATCTTCATGTTATCAAATCCAATGGACATTCTGCAGTCCTAATCTTATTTGACCTTTGCAGTGAACAACTATTGTTTTTAATTGTCCTACATTCATTTCCCCTGCTTAGGTGACAGGATCTACATTAGTGTGGGGATGTACCCCTCCCCCATTGGATACACCTTTGGTGAGACTGCAGATTAAGGTGTTCTTTCCTTCACTGACCAACTGTTGGACACTTGACCTGCACTGAACAAATCAGCCACTTTTCCTCAGAACGTGAATTCTAAAAGAAGTAACAAAGGGCTGAAAACTGCTGCAGCAGCCCACTCATTCCGGTAATGCAGCTAGCAGCCTCCCCTGGGGCTGCTCAGATTCCTGTCCTTTATGAAGCCAAGGCCTTCATCATTTCCTTTGATCCTATGAGCTGCCCACATCCTTGTTATAAATTCCTCTTCTGAAGCAAACTGGTTACTTCTGAAGCAATCAGAGCCATAACTGGTATTATCCCTTAGAAGCACTGTCTCCTTCCTCAAACACTTACTGTCTTTGCTTCAAAGATACGTGTTCCTCATTTTACTCTTATTGTCATTGCAATTCCTCCAGTTTCCTTTGGTAACTTTTTTTTTTTCCTTTGAGAGAAAGAGCAAGAAAGAGAGAGATGGAGGGAAGGAGGGAAGGAGGGAGGGTGGGAGAGAGAGAGAGACAGAGAGAGAATCCCAAGCAGGTTCTGCACTGTCAGTACAAAGCCCGATGTAGGTCTTCAAGCTCACTGAGATCATGACCTGATCCAAAATTGAATGCTTAACTGACTGAGCCATCCAGGCGTCCCTCCTTTGGTAACTTCTATACTCTTCCTGCATGCAGCCTCTAAATACTAATATTCCTCAGGATAGTATTCAGGACCTCTTCTCTTGCTACACTCTCCTCTTAGCATAAGTTCATGGCTTTAAATGATAGTCTCCAAAATTTTTTAAAGTTTTTATTTAAACTCCAATTAGTTAACATACAGCATAATATTAGTTTCAGGTACACAATACAGTAATTCAACACTTCAATACAACACTGCGTGCTCATCACCAAAATTTTTATTTATAGCCCAGATACGTCCCTGAGCTGCAGACCTGCATATACAATTGCTTACTTGGTATCTGTACTTAATGTTTGAAACTTGGTATCTCTAATGTGTCTAAAATTAATTCTCTCTCAAGCCTGTTTTCCATCATGCCCTGCCAGCCCCACTCACCACAATCCTGCACTTAAGACAGGACCACCATGCACCCCATTTAGGAATCATTTTTATTACTTTCTTTCTTTTGCTCCCAATATCCAGTCCAGCTGCAAGTCCCATTAAGATAACAAATCCACCTACTTCTATCCACCACCCTATTTCAGGCCACCATTAACACTTGCCCTAAACTACTGTTAGTGCCACCTAACTCGTCTCCCTGCTTCTACTCTTGCCTACCTTCCATTCCATTCTCTTTCCAGTAGTAAATATCTTTTTAGGGGCACCTGGGTGGCTCAGTCAGTTAAGCATCCGACTTTGGCTCAGGTCATGATCTCATGGTTGGTGGGTGGGTTTAGGCCCCGAGTCAGGCTCTGTGCTGACAGCTCAGAGCCTGGAGCCTGCTTCAGATTCTGTGTGTGTCTCTCTCTCTCTCTGCCCCTCCCCTGCTCACAATCGTCTCTCTCTTGTCTCTCAAAAATAAATAAAAATGTTAAAAAAAAATTAAAATGATTCCTATTATATCACTCACCTGCTTGCAACTCTTTACGCGGCTTCCCAATGCACCTACATAAAATTTAAACTCCTTATCCTGGCATGTAAGAACCTATGTGATCCATTCCTGTTCCTCCAACCACACTCCAGAGTCACTCTCCCTTACTTGCTCTCCAAGCTCCAGCCACCTTAGTTCCTTCAACACATTAAGCTCTTTCTGATGTTAGGGATGTGCAGACGTCTTATCCTCTGCCTTGGAATGCTTTTACCTCCCTCTCCATTAGTTACCTCTTTTTCACTTTTCTGGGCTCTGTTTAACTATCAACTCATTTACAAAGGCTTGGCCTGGTCACCTTATCCAAAGAAGATTCCCCATACTTCCACCTTTGTTCTCTATCTCTACCATTTCTAATTCCTTTGTTTTTATATAATATTCCTTTTTTTTTTTTTTTTTTTGGTCTGGTTACTCCCCTAAATTGTAAGCTCCATAAACAAGGGCAGGAACTAGTCTGTCTTGTTTATAACTTTACATTCCACTACCTAGCACAGTGCCGGGCAAAGTACTTTATGTAATTCATAAGGAATTTAGGTCTCCAAGAGTCATTTCTGATACTGTGAAACTCCAAGACTGTCTTTACTATGAGATTAAAGGGCTTCTATACAAACTTCCCTGCAAGCACCTAGTAGGCACTGAATAAATGAATGAATGGCCTGGATATAATACCAAAATATTTGCCTCTATTCCTGACCTCTCTCCTCAACTCCAAATTTTCATTTCTAACTGCTTGCTGGGTATCTCCACACAGATATCCACCTCAAACCTAACAATGTTCACAATCCAGATAATCATCTCTACCACCAAACCTGTTCTTCTTCCTGTATTATCCATTTCAATTATTGCCCAATCTTCTTCCCACTCAGCCATAAATTCTAGGTCTTTAACAATGTCTCTCATCTTCAATATTTAAATAACCCCAGTAGTTCTAATTCCCCCAAATTTATTCCCCCTGGAATGCCCTGTTTAGGCCTCATTATCTTTCAACTACACTATTAAAAGAAACTACTAACTGGTCATCCTTCCCTAAAAATCCCCCACCCCTTTTTTAAGTTTATTTATTTATTTTTGAGAGAGAGAGAGAGACAGAGAGACAGAGAGAGAAAGCAAGCAGGGGAGTGACACAGAGAGAATCCCAAGCAGTGGGACTCACTCCCACCAACCATCTCATGACCTGAGCCAAAACCAAGAGTCAACCGACTGAGTAGTTTAGGTGCCCCAAAATTCCCTTCTTCAATCCATCTTTTTATGCAGCCACTCAAATTATCTTTCCAAAACACAGAAATGCTTGTTACTTCACTCACTCAAAATTCAGTGCCTCAGAATATTAGTCAAATCCCTAACTACGGCATTTCAAATATCCTACAATCTATCTTCAAACACTGTCAGTTACAGCACGTCTATCTTCCTCAATTAACCCTTTACTCCAACCCACATGGACTGGCTACTGAATGAACACACCAGCCTATTTCAATGCTCCACATCTTTGCTTAGAATAGTTCTTAAGCACTATCCAGCTGTGATTTTTTGAAATCCTTTCCAGACTTCTTTTTTTTTCATTTTTTTAAATGCTTATTTATTTATTTTGAGAGAGACAGTGTCAGCAGTGGGAAGGGGCAGAGACAGTGGAGAGAGAATCCCAAGCAGGCTTCCCGCTGACAGCACAGAGCTTAACACGGGGCTCCATGCCGCGAACAGTGAGATCATGACCTGAGTCAAAATCAAGAGCTTGACGCTTAACCGACTGAGCCACCCAGGAGCCCCTCCTTTCCAGATTTTAATATCCAACTCAAATGCCATCCTCCACTAAGACTCTGATCCTTTCCCTCCAGTGAAAACAAATCTGTCCTTTCCATAGTGTTGTCACAACATGCTATTTCACCTCATTTTAGCAATGATTCTATCCTGTCTAGGCTGTTAGGTGTCTACATGTATAACTTTCTCATTGGTTAAAGTGGTTGAACTTACTCATTCTACTCTCATTAACTTAGCATTATGCTTTGCACAAACTAAGCATTCAGGAAATACCCGCTGAATAAATAGGTAAGCCTCTTCATTTACAAAGAAGGGGGGAAAAAGGTAGAGATTAAGTAACTTGCCAAAAACCAGACATCTACTTAAATGCAGAATTTTTAAAAATTAGAACCTAAATCTTCTGTTTAGCTGACTTTGTCCACACTAAGTAAGATAAAACAGGTGAAATTTCTCACTCTCTAACAACAAAATGCCACCGGCTTTATTTCAGAAATGTTTCTTCTATTCACTTCGCAAATATGTTGCATTGACCCATGCGCCAAAGTGAAGAAGTACAAATTCTTAAGTCCCAAGTTAGTAATGTTTAACTTCCAAATGGTGCCTAAATGCATTTCAAAGCCTCATGAGCAAGTGGGATAAACTTTAACGGCCGAACTGCATTCTTTTCTCTGAAGAAACGTCGGAGGAGAAATTGAACCTTGGAATGCCTACAAGGCTGTAAACACCCACAGCCCACAGCCTCGCCTTGAAATGACAGGCGAAGGAGAAGCTAGCAGCCAAAGCCTCTCAGAGCCGGCAGCCTTCCTTCCTCTAGACCCAGAAAGTAAGTGGACGTATGAAAGAAGGGGTAGCTCTGGGCTGAAATACCGAAGGCAGAGTCTCCTCGGCATCCTCTTTGCCCCACCGCAACGGCCTTAGTGTAAGGCCCCGAAGCCCGCGGGCAGGGCTCGACTGCGGGTGCAGTCCAGGAGCCCCCGCCCTAGGGACTCGCTGACTCTAGCTTTCTCAGGACCGTCTTGTTCCCAAGCCCCGGCCCCCAAAACCAAGCAAATGAGCCGAAACACCGGCCCCAAAACGCCTCGAGGGGAAGGGCCGAAGCCGTAGGGCTTCAGACCTGCCGCTCCCGGGCCCGCCAGATAAGGGAGGGGTGCCCAAGGGGGGGGCGGTTTCCCCGTCCTCTCCTGAGTCGAACTCGGCCCGAGGCCCCGAGGGACCGGTACTGGTTCCCTCCCTCTCGGCGACCATCTAGCTGTGCGGCTGTGGCCTGGCCCAGCCCGGAGCTCACCTCCCCGTCCCGGGCAGCCTGCTAGCCGTCAGTCGGTCCCGAATTCCGTCCACACACAGCGTCTTCCGGCTCCCGCCGGAAGCAGCGGCAGCGCGGGACAGGAAGTTTGGCCGGCCCCCAAGGCTCACACCCACTCGCCGCCCCAGGCTGGACAGCTGCCGCCCCGCGTGGGGGTCCCCCCAAGGCGTTGATGGAGGGCTGGGGCCGAGCTGTCCGCGCCGGGCTGAGCCCCCGGACGCCAGGAAGTCTCTCGCTTCCTATTCATTCCCGACATTGGGGCCCCGTGGTCTACGAAACCCGAGAAATGGGGTCAGTTCGTGCCAGCCGTGACGTCACTGCTTCCTTGCAGCAACAGAAGGGGTAGTTTTTCCTGTCAGCTGAGATCAGAACTAGTTAGAACGGAGGCAAGCGAGGAAGAGAGCCCTAAACATTTATCAGTGAAGAGGATCTCAAAGCTTCACTGACTGAGAAGCGAACTTGCAGAATCAGATTCTGCATTGCATACGGGACGGGGTAAGAATTGAGACTCAGGTGTATAACTTTTTTTGTAATATGAATTCTCCAGAGTCTGCGTTCCCTATATTGGGATAGAAAGAGCTCTCGGATATCTACACCGCGGACTAGAACACTTGAGTTCCAGGCTGGATGCCACCACGTGTTAGAGCTTAATGGGGTTGACAGACTTTCAAATTATTAATTTTTGAATACTTGCTGTGTGCCAAAGGACGAGGAACTCAAGATCGTGGCAGTGGGAATTAAAGGAGTTCTCTAAGAAGGGTATTCTCAAGGTTAAACACAAGCCTTGATTTCATAACAGGTATCTGAACGGGTGAGAGAGTAGTAGTTTGGGTGCACAAACTATGGTGATTTAAAAACAAAGTAGAAACATGTAAGAGAAAGGTAATTCCACTTTAGATAAACAGAGTTTATCCCAGATGTCAAAAGGATGTTTTACTTGGAGGTCCCCAGCTCAAGTAAAAGGTCAGAAATAGAGGTGTAGATTTGGGAGTTATCAACATACAGACCTTTCTGGAGATGAAACGGTCCAGGAAAGGTATATAAAGCAAGAAAGAGAACACTGAGGTCAACTGGAGTGATTGATTACTAACAAAATTTCAATCCACTTTCTACAAATGTTATAGACAAAAGTATATTGCAGGGTGTAAACAGGTGACCATAAACCAGCACAACACTTAGAAAAATATCCTCGATTTTATTGTTGCAAATGGTTGATTAAATTAATGAAACAAACCCTCTTATTTAGAGGTTCATTAATAGATCTTGAAACTCGTGTTCAGAACCGTTTGTTAATTTGTTCAGTCAGTCCTGTCATTTTAAGTCCTGTCATTTGCTAAAACTGTCTTTGTTGTCTTAATCTTTCTAATCACCTAAAACTTCAAGTGATGTTCATATCTATTTGCCCTCGGAATCTTTACACTATGTGACAGTGTGTGCCTGCTAACCTAAAACAAACTTGCTTTCGTCAATATATGAGTTTTTAGACTATACAGTAAATTATTTAGCAAAACACAAATAGATCATCCTCTAGTAAACTACTGTCTCCATCGACCTAACTGACCTCAGTTATTTCACAAAGCCTCTGCTCTGTATCCTAAAAACTGCTCCACAAGCTCTGGATTCCCCCAAAACCCCTACACACACTCTGCCATCTCCATCTCCACATGAAAAGGCCATACCAATTCTATTCTTACACCAAATTACAGTTCAAGAGTTATGTAAAGCATTTCCAGGTCAACGTATATTTACAATGTGTCTTCTCAAGCATTCTATATATATTTCTTTTAATTTGAGAGAAAGAGAGGGAGAGAGAGAATCCCAAACAGGCTCCACGCTGTCAGCACACGATGCTGACACAGGGCTAGATCTTAGGAACCGTGAGATCGTGACCTGGGCCAAAATCAAGAGTCATATGCTTAATCGACTGAGCTACCCAGGCACCCCTCAAGCATTCTATTTTAAGTGAAAGTTATTAACTGTAAAAATCTGTTTATTTTGTATGATCTGCTAAAGAGTTACATCAAATCTCTATGGGTTTCAGACTGTCTAATCAAAACATCATATGTAATATTGGTAAAGGAAAGAAAAATATGTCATGTTGACTTCAGTCTATTATTGTAAATACTCATGTTGGATACAGAGAACATATATGATATTGAAGATAAAGGAAAAAATGTTATCCAACCAGAAAATATTACCTATGATCACATTCAAATTAAAAGCTATCTGTACTCGGGGCACCTGGCTGGCTCAGTCAGTTAAGCATCCAACTTCAGCTCAGGTCCTGATCTCATGGCTTGTGGGTTTGAGCCCTGCGTTGATTCTGTGTCCCCCTCTCTCTCTGCCCCTCCCCACTCACACTCTGTCTCTATCTCTCAAAAATCAACATTAAAAAAAAGCTATCTGTAGTCTAAGATTTTTTTTTATGAAATATCTTAAAAATCTTTGAGTAAAATGGAAAGAAATCTGTGTATTTCCTTGATGAAGATGCTTATACATATTACAAAGAGGTTTCTTCTGAAATGCAAACTATCTGCTTTCCGATGTTACCTCCTGTCATCATGGACTGGAATGCAACTAGAAAGAAAACAAACAAACTAGGTTATATGAAAACCTAAATGTCACTATCATACATGTTTATCAGTAGGTCGAACACATGCAATTAATTTGAATAATTTCTTCAATTATTTTAATATTAACTATAGAAGGAAATTTTCATGAAGAGAACCTCAAGTGAAATATTGGCAAAACCACTAAACTAACTCAATTTACATCTTAAAAATGTGTTTTTACCCAAACTAGAAATGTTTAATTGGTATCTACCTCAGTGTTCACTGTTTATAGAATCTGAAGACTAGAAGCAAATAAGTATGTGGATAAAATGCCAGCACAATTTTTCAGTTACTATTAAAAATAATAGAAATCTAACCATAAAGTTTTACTAAGTAAAATATGCATGTTATGCCAGGAAAATGAGTAAAATTTGTTTAGTAAACATATTGACCAAATGTATTAAATATTTTTTCCTAAAAAGGTAAAAAAAAAAAAAAAACAAAAACAGTTTGATATAATCTCTTTCATTTTAAACAGACAAAAGAATGTTGAAATCTGTGTATTAGGGAAAAAAAAAACCTAAATATTGAAAATCTGTTTAATAGAATCTTATGATGTCTTAGAACGATTCAATCTGAAAAAGTTACCTAGAAGGTATCACTTTTGTGATACTTGTATTTTTTTTTCATAACTTGTTTCAAAACCAAAGAAATACTTATTTGATGACTTGAAATGTGAAAACAATACTTTCTTAAATACCATTAAGCTGAACTTTAATGGAGTTTGATTAAGATATTTAAGTAAACCTGCAGGATGGGTTTACAGGAAAGAAATAAATGATTTAAAAAGAAAAAAAAACGAGGGAAGTAGAAGTAAAGGAAAAAAGGGAATATTTGTGCTTAGCTCATGCATATGATAAATAAACCTACACTCATCTTACCTCCCATGTTTTCCAATCCATTTACCACAGTCTGTTTAATCTGTAAGTCAAAATAACCAAATATAGTATTCTTTAGACTTCATCATGTCTATTTAAAGTTGACCATTTGAACAACACGGGTTTGAACTGTGCAGGTCCATTTATACACAGATTTTTTTTTCAATAAATAAGTACTGTAAATGTATTTTCTGTTCCTTGTAACTTAATAACATTTTTTTCTTTAGCTTACTTTATTGTAAGAATACAGTATAAATTACATATAACATACAAAATATGTGTTAGTCAACTGTTTATGTTATCAGTAAGGCTTGTGGTCAATAGTAGGCTACTTGTAGTTTTGGGGGAGTCAAAAGATACATGGGGATTTTCAACTGCATGGAGGGTGTCAATGCCCTTAACCCCTGAGGTGTTCAAGGTCAACTGTAATATTCTCCATGTTGGCAAAGGGCAGTAATACTATTTAGCACTTTCTGTCTAAAAATAGATTTCTTCATCTCATGGACATAGCACAGAAGTTTCCTATTGAAAGATTTTTAAAAATAAAATCTTCTTAAAAAAATAAAAAAATAAAATCCTCTTTTCCCATTGTCTAATCTTCAATTAGCAACATCACAAGCTATCCCCTCTTTTCAGAAAACAAAGTATATAAACATAAGCACATGCACATGTAACTTTGCCTGTCATTTGCAAGTTTCAAGAACATCCCAGGTCAGTGTCTCTAGACCCCAGATGAATAACTCCTGATTTTCAGCCAGCAACCAAGAAATATATCAGGCTATCAGGGAGGGCAGGAAAGAAGTATAGTGGTGGTGAGATAGGGGTACGGGGAGGTGCTTAAAAGATTTTGAGGAAGCACAGCTTCTAGGGACACCCGGCTGGCTCTGCTGGTTAAGCTACCAACTTTGTCTCAGATCATTATCTCGTGGTTTGTGAGTTTGAGCCCTGCATCAGGCTCTCTGCTGTCAGCATGGACCCTGCTTTGGATCTTCTGTCCCCCTCTCTCTCTCCTCTCTCTCTCTCTCTCTCTGTCAAAGTAAATAATAAACTTTAAAGAAAAGAAAAGAAAGAAAAAAAGCACAGCTTCTAACACATAGTAGCATTCCATAAATATTTGTTAAATTAATGAATATTAAAATTTGAAAAAAAACACCTTTTTATCTTGTATTATAATCTAAGAAAAGTAAAGGTTAATAAAATTTTAGATAAAGCGACTGACAGTAGAGGGTTTCTCAATTAGGAAGTTATACTCACCTGAGAGTAAACTTAATTTACAATATTCAGTGCAATTTTGTAGGAATTCCTATTACAAAGCTAATATGTTCACTATAATAAATTCAAATAACACAAAAGTATATCAATTATGTCAATATCAATGATATTGATAAAAGAATAGAGGCAAGTTCTACCTTTAGCTTTCCTTCTTTAAACCACTGACTCAGCTGTAGAATGCCAGACTCAAATTTGTCCTTATAGTTTAACACCAGAAATCTTTCTCTGTAGTGGGGAAGAAAAGGATAATGATCAGAGACTATGGAGGGTGAAAGAGCTCAAAATCAAATCATTCCAGAACTCTAATATTTGTTAGTCTTTCAAACATTAGGACTTAATCACACAGAATCAGGCCAGATACAGTTTTAGGTGTAGTTACATGTGTAAGTGTAGCGGGCTTCTATTGTTTGTGGTCTGGCTAGCATTAAAACCCTGTTTGGTAATTAGCACTGTGATTTTACTTTGTGGGTAATATCCTTTCCCCACTCTCCTGTGACCAAAGCTAGGCCAGTCGGAGCCAGTATCAGCTTTGATAAAACTGAGAGGAAGAGAGCTTTCTCTTTTTGCTTGGGTTGCTAACTTGGTAACATGTAAGACTAGAGATAACAGTCATCCTCTTGATCTGCTGCAAGAGAAGAGCTTGCAAAGGAACAGAGCCAACCCAAAAGAAAGCACAGCCCAAAGGTAGAGAAAAACTTGGTGATGCCACTATGCAAACCTTATGTCCAGCCAATACTAATACCGGACTGCTCAGAAACGTGAGCCAATAAATTACCTTTGCACTTACGCCAATGTGAGTTAAGTTTCTATCACTTGGGGAAAAAAAGACTTGCAAAAGATTGATAGAACCGATATGTTTTTTAGAAAATTTTTTGCCAGGGGGCGCCTGGGTGGCTCAGTCAGTTAAACGTCCTACTTCAGCTCAGGTCATGACTTTGCAGTCTGTGGGTTTGAGCCCCGTGAAGGGCTCTGTACTGACAGCTCGGAGCCTGGAGCCTGCTTCTGATTCTGTGTCTCCCTCTCTGTCTACCCCTCCCCTGCTCATGTTCTGTCTCTGTCTCTCAAAAATAAATGTGAAAAAAAAAAAAAAGTTTTTGCCAGGGCTCTGGTTAACAAAAACCTAAATACTGAAAAAAATGTCCATTTTCAAGTTTTACTTAATAAGGAAGAATTATATATGAAAAACACTACCATTTCATATACATCTATGATCTTTAAACTCATGAATCTGGTAGTAAGGGGAAAAGGGTGGTCCATACCTTGTGATGTTTCTTTCTTTTTGGATTGCTTCTACAGCAGGGGGTAGTGGAGGAGGATAAGGCACATCTTTGTTGTACTGAGAAATCTGACCACACAGGATGATATGGCTGTTCTGATTCATCTGTTCAGGAAAAATTGATGATTATACCCTAAGATACATGCCTTTCCTATGTTTACTGATTTTATGGCTGCCTCAGCAAAAGCCTCCTTGACTACTGTAATTTAATCCTTTGGTGCCAATTAATTGATTTTGCTTTGAAGATTTACTCCTTATATGTATTTAAGAGTTTTAATTAGCCAGGAAACAAGTCCCTTCCAAAGGAACAGAGGTAATTGAGAGTTTGGTAATGCACAAAAGAATTACACCGGTATCATCATTGTTGTTGCTACTGTTAGTAGCAGCAGTAAAGTATTTCCTTGCATTTAAATAATTTAACCTTCGGTGCCTGGCTCAGTGGGTTAAGCGTCCAACTTCAGCTCCGGTCATGATCTCGCGGTCCGTGAGTTCGAGCCCCACGTCATGCTCTGTACTGAGAGCTCAGAGCCTGGAGCCTGCTTCTGATTCTGTGTCTCCCACTCTTTCTGCCCCTCCCCAATTCTTGCTCTGTCTCCCTCACTCTCAAAAATGAATAAATGTTAAGAGAATTTTTAAATAATTTAACCTCAACTGCAATATGTGTGTGCGTGTGTGTGTGTGTGTGTGTGTGTGTGTGTACATAGTAAAGGACAATGCCGTGTTAATAGCTAATGTTGATATTTTATAACATTGTCAATAAAAATATATAAATAACTGGGGCGCCTGGGTGGCTCAGTCGGTTGAGTGGCCGACTTCGGCTCAGGTCATGATCTCGCGGTCCGTGAGTTCGAGCCCCGCGTCGGGCCCTGTGCTGACAGCTCAGAGCCTGGAGCCTGCTTCAGATTCTGTGTCTCCCTCTCTCTGACCCTCCCCCGTTCATGCTCTGTCTCCCTCTGTCTCAAAAATAAATAAACGTTAAAAAAAAAATGTAAATAACTATAATCTATGAAAATCATTTCCCTACCCAAAGTCAGAGGCCATGGCTGTGAGTGAGTTAGTTGATGAGGAATTAGGGTCAAAACTTCACCACTGGAACAATACAACTGTAATTTTTTTGTTAAGATTTTATCTTTAAGTAATCTCTAACACCCAACGTGGGTCTAGAACTCACAATCCCAAAATCAAGAATCCCATGCCCGACCAACCAAGCCAGCTAGGCACACCTCCCTACAACTGTAATTTTTGATAAAAATAAATTGCAGGTGAAAAATACAATACTGCTATCAAAGAACTGAAATTGATGCTCATATGCAAATCTGCAAGCAAACGGAAGTAGTTGTCAGCAAGCTCTTCTGCATCACTAAATTACAATACTGATCATTAACATTATTTCTCACAATAAACCCTACAATTCTATAGGTTTTTTTCGGTATCAGGTAAAAAGCACAGCAAATAAAATGTAGCATTCAAATTTGTAACAAATTGGCAAACAACCTGACTTATCACTGTATCACTGATGTCACCACCAACATTGTCAAAGTAAACATCCACTCCAGCTGGACAAAATTCACGGAGCTGTTCTGCCACATTCCCCTTTTTATAATTAATTGCAGCATCAAAGCCCAGTTCTGAGGTCAGAAGGTGGCACTTCTCCTGTGTTCCACAAATTCCCACCACTCTGGAACAGCCCATCAAATGGCCAATCTAGGGGGGAGATTTTAAAAAAGTAAACAACTTTCCGTTGCTACATTTAAGTGTAAAAATGTGAGTATACAAGATATCACGAGTATATGAGAGTGTTCATCACAGTTTAGGTTAGATTACAGGACTTTGGCTAAAAGTTATTTGAAACCAAAAGAATTAAGACCAGATATAATGCCACTGCTAAAAAACAAATTAAGATTGACTAAAATTAGACTTAGTCTGAATGTTAAAATCTCACAATTTAAAGCTGATTTCATAAAAGAAGTAGACTCAAAACATCACTAACTTGCAATTCAAGATTTCTCAGGCCTATGATAAAATATTTTGTTTCAATAAAGACTTTTAGTCATGAAACAATATACTTTAAAATTCTATTATAATCTTTACTGTATTTCTAGAACCCAGTAAGTGCTCTCTTATTTGAAGATTCCTTTTAAAAATATGAGTTTGTCTTTTAATTCATGTCATGGAATTCCAGATAGGTACTCTATGGGTTTCTTCCTTATATTGATTAGAGCAATGCTCTAGCATTTACCATGTCTATTTCTGGTTAACAGAGAACAAGATACAAAAATCTACATTTTCCATATCATTATGAAGAGAGTCTAGGCAGGTAATAACATCATTCCTACCAGAAATATATAAAATAATATTATACATTTGTTCAATTTTATATTTTAAATTATATACATGTATCCAGAAATTCAAGTTTTTAGAAAATCAAATAGTTCTCAGAAAGTTTACCTGCCCAGCCAAGGATCCACAAGCACCAGCAGCCCCACTAACAACCATTGTCTGATTAGATCCAGCAGTTATATGACCTTTCTCCTGTATCCCAATCAAGGAAGTCAAACCAGGCATACCTATAGCTCCAAGAAAGTATGAAAGGTGTCCATTCACAAGTTGTGGGTCTACCTAAAATAAAATATCTAACTTTAAAAAATAATACTAGAAATTCCTATTTTAAATCAACAAGGCAGAGAAAAACCTGTTATGGATTGAGTTGTGTTCCCCCAGATTCTGATGTTGAGACCTACCCCTTAATATAACTATATTTGGACACAGGGCCTTTAAGGAGATAATCATGGTTAAATGAGGTCATCAGGGAGGGGCCCTAATCCAACAGAACTTGCATCCTTAGGAGAAAAGGAAGAGACACCAGAGGTCTTTCTCCACACGTACACAGAAGAAAGGCTAATGCCCTGTGAGGACACAGCAAAAAGGCAGCCAACTACAAGTCAGGAAGAAAGACTTCACTACAAACCAAATTTTCCATCACCTAGATCTCAGACTGTGAGAAAATAAATTTCTGTCATTTAAGCCCCCAGTCTATGGTATTTTGTAATGGCATTCCAAGCAGATTTTAATAAACAACCTGATATGGTTTCTAGAACAGTGAACCGTTCTTCAGTCTAGTGAAAATTCTATAATTTACTTGTACAAAGTAAAAAACAAATAAGTATTACTTCTCTTTATAGTAAAAAACAAAAACTTTAAAGAATTCTACATGAAAGACACTTATCATTCTTTCTTATCAATGCTGCCAAGTATATTTAAAAAAAGAAAGAAAGAAACACTTAAGGGGAAAACACTAGGCAAAGTAGGAAGGTTTTAAAACCTCTGAGCAATTCCAAGGGGACTGGGTGGCTCAGTCAGTTGGGCATCTGGCTCTTGATTTCAGCTTACATCATGATCTCATGGTTCATGAGATAGAGCCCCTGCTTTGGGCTCTGGGTTGTCAGTGCTTGGATCCTACTTGGGATTCTCTTGCTCACTCTCTCAAAAATACGTAAAGAAGTTTTTTCAAAGAAAGAAGATTCACCACATTAACTTGATTTGTAGTTAAACTTCCATAAACAAAATGGCAGTTTGTATTCAGCAGTCTTAAATGGCTGTCAGATCTAGTGTGTACATAAAGGCAATCAAGGTATTAAAGTCAACAATACTTAGGTCTACAGTACACAAAAATATATCATGTAGGTAATATTTATTAGTAAGTCCAATATAGAAACTTTGGGAGACAGGTTTGTGTTTAGCAAATATCCTTTCTCCATCCCTTCTGAATTCCTTTTCATTTCTAATAACTGTGCCGAAAGCATTTTGAAGCTCTCCCCAGCTGCCCCATTTCCCTCCATAGCAAAATGACAGGGAAAAACCAGAACCTGCTGAATATTTCTTCCTGCTAAGAAGTTTCTTGTTAAATATATTTTACTGGTATCATTAAGTTGAAAATTATTGTATAACATCTCCCACATATCGTTTGTATTTTAACAGTCACCTTTAACTGATTATAAGAATTCATAATAACAGGGCTGCCCAGGTGGCTCAGATGGCTAGGTATTCAAGTCTTGATTTCAGTTCAGGTCATGATCTCATGCATGGTTCATGAGATCTCTCTCCTCACCCCCCTCGCACCCTCTCTCTCTCTCTCAAAATAAATAAACTTAAAAAAAAAAAAAAGAATTTCTAATAATAAAAAATACTAAAATTTTATAAAGCTTTTTAGAAAGCGTTAGTCATATTTATCATAGCATTTAATTTCTACATTCAGTTGTGAAAGAGCTACTATTTTCATCTTGCACATGAGGAAACTAAGGTTCAGAGACATAAAATAACTTCCCTGATGACATAAATTGGGTTGCATTACATGAAGCTGCCAGGTTTTATAGGTCAATACAGACAAGTATTGGTAATTTCACATAATCCAACTAACAACAGACACTGAACTCAGGACTTTTGATACAAAATGGAATTTTAAGCACAAACCAAATGAGTTTAAGTCAAATGGCAATTTCATAGGAAACTTTAAAGCATACAACTATAAGAGAACTTCTGGCTCCCTTGGTATAAATTATTTTTTGATGCTTACAATTCAGGTTTTATTTTATATATGTAAAATTCAAGAAATAAATTAAATATGAAAAACAACACTATTCACTAATAATCTAAGAACTGTCATATAGTTACGGCCAACAGTGGAAAAGAAACAAAGGTTTTCCACATTTTAGCAGCCATCTAAAAGAAAATGTATGCTTTTATTTTTTTTTCCCTGATAACCCACTGAACCGAATGCCAAATGCACAATGATTTATAGGGAGGGGAAGACCCAGATAGTAGAACCTTGGATTGTGAGTAACTTGTTCTGCGAGTGTTCCGCAAGACAAGTAAACATTTCTAAAAAATTTTATTTGACTTGATAAATGAGTGATGTCTTGCAACAGGAGTACTACATGATGTCAAATGTCACACGATCACAACTAAGCCAACGATTCTTGAAATTCCCTTTGATATACGAGTGCTATGGATTACAAGCCTGTTTCTGGAACGAATTATGCTCGCAAACCAAGGTTTTACCGTACTGTATATTAGACATCACCTTCTCAAGGCTGCTTCCATTCAGAATAACCTTGGTTTGCCAGGGCCAATAGAAAGAAGTCACAAAATCGCCTTTAGTAAAATGTACGTGTTTGCTTTCTTCTACAATCCCAATACCTCCACCATCAACCACTTGAGACAGCTGCCAAGGTGTTATATAATCACTGCCAGTGTCTTCATTCATTCTGCAACGCTAAAAAAAGAAAATGTTGATGAGGATAATTCTGCCTGATAATACTGGCCAGTTTGTTAATTTATCGGGTGACTAAAAGAAAGGTATATAGTCAGTAATGTTAAGTAAAGTGTTAAATTAAATTTATCTTAATTTCTATCTTCTTTTCAGTTATTCTTTATCTTTTAAAAAAAAAATGTATCCCCTCTCTAACAAGTAAAGAAGTATAATTAGAGGGGCGCCTGGGTGGCTTAGTCCATTAAGAATCTGACTTTAGCTCAGGTCATGATCTTGCAGTCCATGGGTTTGAGCCCCACATCAGGCTCTGTGCTGACAGCTCAGAGCCTGGAGCCTGCTTCAGATTCTGCCCCTCTCTCTCTCTCTCTCTCTCTCTCTCTCTCTCTCTGTCCTTCCCCTGCTTGCACTCTCTCTCTCTCTCTCTCTCTCAAAAAAGAAATAAACATCAAAATTTATTTTATTATTTTTAATTTTTTTTAACGATTATTCATTTTTGAGAGACAGAGTGTGAGTGGGGGAGGGGCAGAGAGAGACAGAGGCACAGAATCCAAAGCAGGCTCCAGGCTCCAAGTTGTCAGTACAGCCCGATGCAGGGCTTGAACTCACTGACCACGAGATCATGACCTGAGATGAAGTTGGACGCTTAACCAACTGAGCCACCCAGGTGTCCCCGCCCCCAAAATTTTTTAAAATAAATTTAAAAAATAAGTACAATTAGAAAGGACTTTAAGTATGGTCTAATATCAGATTGTGGTAATGGTTAAACAACTTTGTAAACAGACTAAAAACCGGTGAATTGTACACTTTATTTTTTGAAAATGTATTTATTTAGTAATCTCTACATCCAAACTGGGGCTCAAACTCATGGCCCTGAGATCGGGAGTTATATGCTCTTTTTGGGGCACCTGTGTGGCTCAGTCGGTTAAGTGTCCAGAGCCTCTGTCAGCACAGAGCCCACTTAAGATCCTCTGTCTCCCTCTCTTTCTGCCCCTCCCCCACTCGTGAGTGTGTACGTGCACACACACACTCACTCTCTCTCTCAAACATTTAAAAAAAAAAAAACAGTCACATGCTCTTCCAACTGAGCCAGCCAGGCACCCCTGAATTGTATAGTTTAAATGTATAAATTGTATGATACGTGATAATATTCCAACAAAGCTGTTAAAATGTTTAAACAAATTTAATATTACATTATGCTAGCAAAAATAATGTGTCAATGGTTTCAATGGATTGTGGCGCATTAGCTACACTTAACATGTTGCTATTATAAAACTGTCCAATTTTTATAGAAAGCAAACTACCAACATATAGACTGTAATATTATTCACTTATTTTGGCCTAGCAATTCTGCTTCCCCAATGGAAATAACCCAAAAGAAATGAAACAATTTTTTACACAGTTGTTCATCACAGCTTCAGGCCAAGCCCTACATCATACCCCATAACTTTGGGTGGATGTTCTCCTTCTACTACAAAGGCAAAATGTCACAGTGGCACCACACCCTTCCATGGGACTAGAGCTAAAGATTTCTCTGGGAAGTAATCAAGGCTCTCTTCCTCTCTGTGGCTCACTCTTGCCCACTTATGAAAGCCAAGACGTAGAGGCCTACAGTGTGATCCAGGAGATAGAAAAGATAGAAGGCTACTTGACTATGTGGGTTCAGTTCACCAGGGTAAATGACCAAACAGGGAATTGAGGGAGAAGCTTCTATGAGAATATACTAACTACACTTCTGCTAGTGTGCCCCTCCAAGTATTCTTGGAAAGCAAGTGCAGCAGCCACTGAATACTGCCGGACCAAGGACCTGACTCTTAAATAAGGCTAACAGAGAAAGTACAAACAGTAATTCTCTATAGGTAAGCAAATGATGTCAACACAATCGAATGTTATATAACCACCAAAATAATATTTGGACTCGTTTATCATATGAAAATACACATAAAGTCACTTAAATATAAAATAAAAATAGTATATATACATTAAATATAACCATGGAAAATACTGTGTAAAGATGGGGATTAAAATGAATTATGAATTTGGATACGTTCTTTTTTTTTTTTTTTTAAGAACAATGTCTAGTAAAAGGAACCAAAATTATTTTCTTCTCTCCTTCCTTTAATTAATACTTAATAAACGCCATGCCAGTCACTAGAAATACAGTGACAAATAAGACCTCTGTCTTCATAAGTTTACTTTTTATTAGGGAAGACAGACATCTAAGAACTACACAGATCATTCTTCATTACAACCGGAAGAAATCCTGAAGATCAAGGTACATTTTTGAGAAAATATAACAGAGAAGACGAGTCTGAGGGTGGAAGGCGACTTATCAAAGCAAATCTTTTTAATGCAGGCTTTAAGAGAGTAATAGGGATTGGGCAGGTAACAGGAAAGGAGCGGGAGGGAGACAGAGGGACAACACGTATAAAGGCTTGTTTTAATTGTACTCAGGATTTTGTTGTAGTCAGGTATGGAAGAACAACAGACACAGAGACACCCACCTTGAAAGAAGAGTTTAAAGTGCCTGGGTGGCTCAGTTGGTTAAGCATCTGACTTCGGTCACGATGCTCAGGTCATGATCTCATGGTTCATGAGTTAGAGCCCCGCTTCGGGTGAGCTCGAGCCCTGCATTGGGTGAGCCCCACTTCCCCCACTCTCTCTCCCTCCTCCTCTCTCTCTCTCTCTGCCCCTTGTGGGATTCTCTTTCTCTCTCTGCTCCTCACTCATTTGCACCCTCTCTCTCAAAAAATAAAAATAAAAAACAAAAAGACAAGTATTACAAAAAAGAAGAAGAGTTTATTACTTACAAGTCCCAAGAGGAGGAGCACACCATACCACACAGGGCCACAGGGGGAAGCACCAGAGTTAGTCAGGAAGAAAAAACAGCAACAGGAGAGCATGGCCCAGAGTCTTTATTATGGTTTCAGGGGGAAGAAATGGACAAGACAGGGTAGGGAAATTTGAGTAAGTTTAGGAGGAGACAGCTTGAATAATTTCAGTGGGATCTGGCTTAGAGGGGTGGTCCCTAGTTGTCTGGTACCAGGCCCTGGGGTGATTTGGGGCAGGGAAAATCACCTGTGTGAGTTAGATGAAGGAGGCAGTTTGGTGTGTTCCAGGCAAGTTGTTTGTTACCTCTAAAATATGCTGGGAGGAGCTGGCTCTCCAGGATTAGGAAAGCTCCTAAGATATGAAAGCATTAAAAAATACAGCAAAGGAAAAACATGATCGATATAAGGTTTGAGCAAAAAAGGCACCGGTGTGTTACACAAGAAAGAGGCCCAGTGAGGCCAGCATCCAAGAGGAAGAAGTAAAGTAGGGTATAGTAAGGCTGGGCAGGCAAACAGCGACCAGACTATGTAGCATCTTAGACCATGCCCAAAATGTTAGTCTTTATCTCAAGACTAAAAGAAAGCCATTAGACATAAAGGTGACGTGATTAGTTGTTATTATACAACTACCATTTCTGGCTGCAGTGTGGAAGACAGTCTAAGGGGGCGAAGAGTGTTTGCAAGGATACTCCATTAGGAGAAAAAGAAACAATGATGACTCAGACTGAATACACGTCCTTGAAGTTTACTGAGAAATGGACTGAACTGAGATGTACTTAGGAAGGAGGATCCACAGGACCTGAGACTGACATACAGAATGAACACAGAGAACGAAGAGACAGTCTCAAGAAAAACTCAGTGCTTTGTAGCATGAAATGAGTGGACAGAGGAGCTATATACTCCCCTGGAGGAAAAAGAGGTTTTTTGTTGTTATTTTGAAGTTGGGGGTGTTTAGGGGCGCCTGGGTGACTCAGTCAGTTGAGCGTTCGACTTCGGCTCAGGTCACGATCTCGCGGTCCGTGAGTTCGAGCCCCGCGTCGGGCTCTGAGCTGACGGCTCAGAGCCTGGAGCCTGCTTCAGATTCTGTGTCTCCCTCTCTCTCTGCCCCTCCCCCGTTCATGCTCTGTCTCTCTGTCCCAAAAATAAATAAACGTTAAAAAAAAAAAAATTTGAAGTTGGGGGTGTTTAGAAGTGAAGATCATGAATCCAGTTCATGTCATAATCTTAATTGTTTCATCATCTCTCCACCCCTAAAATCCTTGGGTCATGAATTTATCTCACTATAAGTCTCTCAGAGGGAATTCTGCTGAACAGGAAGTTTGTTCCAACTTAGAGAATTCTGTGAAAAACACATCCTTTCTGCTTGTTTTCAACTATTCCTTTTTGACTGTTCTGTTTCATTTTTAAAACCCTTCTACCCCTGAACCTTGGCTTTATTTTGGTAAATTGTGTTCTCTTAATTTACTTTGTATTTATTATCCTGGGCTTAAATGATAGGCTTTACATTTTGTTCATCAGGGCATATGTAATCCTTAGATGCCCTGAGCTATGTCTTATTTATACATTGAAGTGTTGAAGTCTTAAGAACTCCACACCAATCATCATCAAGAATTGACCCTGAATACTAAATAGTGCACTGCCATTTTTCTCCTGAATTGGGGGTAATTATTCTCCTCATGTGATTTGCTCAGCACAGTCTAGAGTATTGAGGCTGATAGCCTGACTGAGCTTGTCTTGGCTTCCACTGAAAGGTGGAGCATCTTTAGATCTATGGGAAATCAATGCCCTAATTTATCCCTCGGTATCTATTTGTCTTTTGTCTCTTTAGAATATTCTAGACCAGTCACCACTTCATTCCCCTAGCCCATAAAGAAAAATTTCTTGCTACCCTGGGAAGAATTTTGAATGAAGTCGTCAAACTGTTTTCCGTGGTAAGCATAATCAACTATGACTGGTGTTACTTGAAGACAGAGCCTGAAATTACACTCCTGGATCAGAGGGAAGAGGAGCCTTCCCAAGGCTACAACTATCCTGGCAGAAAATTGGTATTGCCAATTGGGTCTCCACTGTAAATGAAGCCTGAGAAGAGGTCAGCCAGGATTTTCTCTGTGCCCTACCAGGGCACTCTAAAAGCCAAAAGCAGGAAGCAAGCATATGTACAAGAACAGTAATATATAAAGAGATTCTAAATTGCTTATTTGTCTCTTTGCCCAACTTTTCACAGGCTAATATAGACAAACTTTCTGCATATCAGCCATTATTATCTTTTATTTCTATTGCAAATTTGTCTAAGTTTGCCATTGATCTTTTGATTTTGTACATCCTGTTTTATTGTGTTTTACAAAATACAATGTTTTTAAAAATAGGTCTATTTATCAATCATGTTCTTTCGTATTAGCTGGGTTTGCTGTCATTCTTACAAAGTCTTTCCCCAACATCATTCAATTGTTTACCCATGCTTTTTCTAAAAATTTTTATAGTTTCACTTAAAAATTTTTTTTTATTATCTGTTGGAATTTATTCTGGTGTAGGGGTTGAGCTAAGAATGTAATTTTTGCCCCAAAGTACATAGTCAACTAACTGATCTAACCCAGTTGGATTGAATAAGCTATCCTGATTTTCTTTTAACTTTTTATTTTACATAAATAAAGACTCAAAGAAAGCTGTAAAACTAGTACAAAGAACAGAAATTAATGAAATAGACAACAGGAAAACAATACAGAAAATCAACAAAACCAAAAGTTGGTCCTTCGAAAAATTAACAAAATTGACATAGTGTTAGCTAAACTGACCAAGAGAAAAATAAACAAGACTTAAATTACTAAAATCAGGAATAAAAGAAAGGGCATTACTACCTATCTTTCAGAAATAAAAAAAGATTACAAGGAAATACTAAGAACCGATGGCAATAGATTACACAACTTAGATGAAATGGGCAAATTCCCAGAAAAACACAAACTACAAAAGCCAACTCAAAAAGGAATAGAAAAGCCTAGTAGACCTACAACAAATAAAGACATTGAACTAGTCATTTAAAAACTCTCCAAAAAGAAAAACCCAGGCCAGATAGCTTTGAATTCTACCAATCTTTGAAAGAAGAATACCAATTTTTCACAAACTTTTCCAAAAACAGAAGAGGAGGGAACATTTCCCAACCCATTCTGAGGCCCAGAGTACCCTGGTACCAAAATCAGGCAAACACATCACAAGGAAACAAGAGACCATGAATATAGTCTCACAGTTTTATGGATGCAAAAAACCTCAAGAAAATGGTAGCAAACTAAATCCAACAACGTATCAAAGGAAACACACCAGGACCAAGAATGCAAGACGGATTTAACATCTGAAAATTAATTAATATAACAAACCATAAATAGATTAAAAAACAAAAACCACATGATCATCTCAATAGAAGCAGAAAATGCACATGACAAAATCTAAAACCGCTTCTGGGGGGAGGGAATAATGGGGATTTTATTATTTAAAGGGCAGAGTTTCTGTTTAGGATGATGAAAAAGTACTGGATATGGAAAGTGTGTAACAGCTGCACAACACTGAATGCTCTTAATGCCACTGAATTATACACTTAAAAATGGTTAAAATGGCATACTGTTAGATCTATTCTATCACAATAAAAAAAACCCAACACCTCTTTATAATAAATATACTCAACAAATCAGAAACCAAACCAGGAATAAGAGGAAATCTCCTCAACCTGACAAAGGGCATCTACATCCCACATATTTAATGGCAAAAGATTGAATGCTTTCCCCCTAAGATCAAGAACAAGACAAAGATGTTCACTCTCACCGCTTCTATATAACAATGTACTAGAGGTTCGAATCAGGCAGGCAAATAACATAAAAAGCATTCATACAGGAAAAGAAGAAAAAACTATCTCTCTTTTTTTTAATGTTTATTTACTTATTTTGAGAGGCGTGGCGGCGGGGGGTGGGGGGGAGCACGAGCACATGCACGAGCAGGGGAGGGGCACAGAGAAAGGGAGAGGAAGAGAATCCCAAGCAAACTCCACGCGGAACCAGATGTGGGGCTCAAACTCACGACCATGAGATCATGACCTGAGCCACAATCAAGAGCTGGTCGCTTAACCAACTGAGCCACCCCGGTGCCCCCAAATCTATCTGTCTTTATAGAGACTAAGTCCATGTGCCTAAGGGCTTCTCAACTGTAGTCCTTCACAATATCTTTCAATAAATCCTCTTTATCTAAAAATAGCATAAGTGAGTCTGTTCCTTCAAAAAGAAACCAACTAGAATAAAGGTCTTATACAGAGCCTGCCTTGTAAACTAGATCAATCTGAGAGAACTTCCAAGCCTAATTCACTATGTTATTTACAACCGGGAAGTGATCTGGACATTTGAAAGAATCGGATTAACATGTACTACTATGATGAAAACATTTCTTCTACAACATTCCCTCACAACACAAGTGAATAAAAACAAAGGCAACCTGTAATTCCCCGGCTTCAAGATATAATTGCTCAAATATTTATTAATCATGAGGATTGCACAATGAAATTCAGATGCAACATAAAAAATATGAAAATACAATTAATCTTCACCAAGTCACAAAATCCTGATTCTTACCATATAAGGATCCACAGAAAGATAAAGAGTTCTCACTTGTACTTGTCCTTCATTGATATTATTTGGTAAATTTACTTCTTCTATTCGGAAATTTTCTGCCACTGGATTACCATTTTTTCCTAAAATATTAAGGAAAATATAAAATCAAAAAGTCACTTTCTTATGTAATTATTTCTCTTTTTTTAAATGTATGTCCTTGTGATTTTTTTTTTTTTTTACTGTTTATTTATTTTTGAGAGAGAGAAACAGACAGACAGAGCGTGAGTAGGGGAGGGACAGAGAGGGAGACAGAATCCAAAGCAGGCTCCAGGCTCTGCATTCACAGCAGAGAGCCAGATGCAGGGCTCGGACTCACAAGCCATGAGATCATGACGTGAGCAAAGTGTATTTATTATTCTTTAAAAGGTAACTCTAGGATTCAGAGAACTCCCTTTTAATACAGACATGAATAAATCTATATTGTTCTGTAATTTCTCTGTAACTCAGCATAAATTCTTCAAATAGTTTCAGTTGCTCTTTATCTTCTCCAAGCAGTTCCTATAAAATATTGCCATCAACTTCAAAATTCCTTTTTAAAGATTATTACAGGTAAATCACCTCATCTGTTGTAAAATTGTAAGATTTCAAAAAGTAAAAACTCACAGCCATCTTTTTTAATTATGAAAATCAAATTTTACAACATAACAGAAACACATCAGCCAAAATAAATAGTTAAGTAAACATTTCTTCCTCATCTTAAGAAGAAATGGAAACTGGATTGTAATTTTTAAAATTTTTTTACAGAGAAAAAGTACGAGTGGGAAAGGGGCAGAGATAGAGGGAGACAGAGAGAAAATCCCAAGCAGGCCCCGTGATGCCAGCATAGAGCCTGACACAGGGCTCAAACTCACAATATGTGAGATCATGACCTGAGCAAAAATCAAGAGTTGGATGCTTAACTGACTGGGCCACCAGATGCCCTCTCTTTTTTTTTTTTGAGAGAGAGAGAGCGTGTGCAAATGGAGCAGAGGGAGAGAGAAGGATAATCCCAAGCAGCTCCACACTCAGCACTGAGCCTGACTCTGGGCTCGACCCCATGACCCTAGAATCATGACCTGAGCTAAAATCAAGAGTAGGACAATCAACCGACTGAGCCACCCAGGCACCCCATAATTTTTTTTTTTCCAAAATAAAATTTAACTTTATGAGATGACTCCGAATGTACTAGTGTCTTAGGAAAGTTTGATATGGGCCTGTGTCTGTATGTGACAGTGTTACATAGAATGGGACTCAAATGTCCAATTTGCTCATCAAATTTTTTTTGATCAAAGCCATTTCCCAAATCCAATTTTAGACAGGTTATGTAGGAGAGTCAGAAGCTTCACTTTAATGCACCTTCTCTCCAAATGCGATATGCTGAATGATGAAGAGACCCCAGCCCCAGCTTCTCTCATCTCCCATCAGGGTCAGGTGGCAGGCAGGGATTGTCTTGCTGCTAAGTTCTGCAGGAGGGGCTGCGTGCAGGCTGTTATCACTGGGCATCCCAGCTGAGGGCACCAGCATTCAGATAGGCATAGGCAGGCATTTGTGGACAAGGGATGCTGCAAGGTTACGAAAGCAACACCACAGGCGGAGATGGGCTTGAGCTGGAGGGGCCCATGAGGATGAATGTAATTTTTTTAAAAAGTAAAGCCTTGGGGTGCCTGGCTGGCTCAGTTGGTGGAGGATGTGATTCTTGACCTCAGGGTTGTGAGTTCAAGCCCCAGGTTGGGTGTGGAGCCTACTTTAAAATAAAGTCTTGAAAATTAGGAAATTAGAAAATTTGAAATATAGAAAGAAAAATTTGTAAGCAGAAAATGTCATCAAAGTGTATTCTTACTCAGTTATGTTAACATAAGCAAACTTCCTACTGATTGAGTCATCAAATGTCTAAGGTGGAAAAAGAATAAACACTTTAATCTAACATCTCACTTTTCTAAAATGGAAGTCAGAAAAGGTAAGGGGCTGGGGGAAGAATAGGTAAGTGATTTTTCTAAGCCACACAGTAAGTAAACAGTAAAACCAAAGCAACATGGGCCCAAACCTCTCAGGTTATTTTCATACCTAAGTTTCTATGATTCAGGTTAGATGTCAGCACAGACATAGGTCAGTGTTTTTCACATAGAACAGAAAGACAAATTTTAAGAATCAACAATACATACATACTGTAAATAAAAAACAAAAGCCATATATATTTGTACTATAATATTTTTTAAGTTTATTTATTTATTTTGAGAAAGAGAGAGTCCAAGTGGGGGCAGAGAAAGAGGAGGGAGAGGGAGAGAGAGAGACAGAGAATCCCAAGCAGGCTCTACACTGTCAGCACAGACCCCAATGCAGGGCTCGATCTCATGACCGTGAAATCATGACTTGAGCCAAAATCAAGAGTCAAGATGCTTAACCAAATGAGTCACCCAGGTGCCCTGGGTAATATAGCATTTTAAGTGTAATAATTCTAAAATACCTTTTTTCTTCAACAGATAGCCTTGATAAGCGATCACTTAAAAAATTGAATATTATATTATTTAAAGAGTTTCTTCCAATATCTCTACTAGGGTTAATATCTTCCTACCTTAATTTACCACATTAACTATTACTTTTTGTTCCTTCATTTTCACTAATAATTATCAAAGACCAGGTCTTTGATACAAATACATACCAGGTCGGGAATTCAATACCACTCTTTGTATAATCATCACCTTGCTGCACAGTGGTCTCACAAGACTTCTGTATAGAGCAACTCCTATAAACAGAAAAGTTTTTAAATCACAAAGTTTTAAAATAGTCAACAATTAAAAAAAAAGAAAGCACACTTATGATTCCGAACAAGGAAAGGAAAAAACCATCTTTGGGATCCAGAAAAGATGTAGTCTCCTGCCAGAGTTGGCCTCGTAAAGCAAATATGCAAAGAAAGACTAAATCTAGTTACAATTTTTTACTAATAGGAACAAGTTCAAAAGGCTGAGGAAGACGAATGTTTTTGGCTTCATAATTCGGGCACATTCATTTTTATACCGTCCTGATTAAGCCTCCTACTGTGACTTGATTAAAAGAAAACATGATATATTCCTCCAGAGCTAGAAGTTAATCTAGTAGCAAAACAAAAACACTAGCTGTTTGAGATGTAACCAAATGTTCAACAATTCTTTTATTCATTGGTCAAAATGGAAATTACTTTAATAGTTTTACTTATACAAAAGCAAAACATCAGTGGTAGCTGGCTCAGTCAGAAGAGCATGTAACTCTTGACCCTGGGGATGTGAGTTTGAGCTCCACGTTGCGTGGAGGGATTAAAAAAAAAAGAAAGAAAGAAAACTTAAAAAAAAAAAAAAGTAAAACATTAAAAGCATTTTTAAATTCTCACCTTATAGGAAATTCTGAAATACAAAATAGCCAAAGAAGTAAAGGATCAGCTTATTCTGGGTTTACAATTTGAGCTAATGAAAGAAGCAAAATGAAGTTCTGGTGTTGGCACTGTATCTCCTAATCTTCTATTAAGTATCATTATCCCCATTTTACAGATTTTATTTCATGCCATTGACTGTTGAAGAAACATTTGTTGCTAAATTCCTTTGTCTATGGAATGTCCTTTGATTGCTTGCTTCTTCGGGGTGTCATTTACCTCATTCTTCTATCCCCACCCTTCCACCCCACCCCCACCCCCGCCTCCCTATCCTTGACTGGTAGTTAGATCTAGAGATTCGATTTAGACACAGGTTGAATTTTTTTAAGCAAGAATCTTTAAAGATGTTACTGTGTGCATCCTATCTCCTCACATCAAGAAGTCCAAAATGTCTTGTAGGGCTAAACATATTTTTAAAAGGAAATTTTCTACTGAATCACCTTGTGTGTAAATTATGGAAGAATTAAAAAGCAAAATTTTCCATTTGATGCTGGGTCCAAAGATAACTGCCCCAGAGAGGTTATTAACAGCATCATAATTTTCAATCAAAGGAATTGTTCCCAAATAAGTTTCATATTTTGCCCTCTTCTCTGATTACTTTCTATGTGTGCTTTCTCTAAAATATGCACACTGTAGATTTGTCCAAATACTTTTTATCAGCATGAAAAGCACACCATTAAATTTCTCTCCCTCTGTATTAAATTAGAAATTTTTCAACTGTCAAACACTAGATTTAACTAAGGTTAAGATAATTGCACAATATCCCTTGAGAGCACAACAAACAACACATTTAAAGGATAAAGAATTGATTGGGTTACAAAATTAAAATCCTAAAATATGACACACCAAGTTCTAGATCTGAGAGGACAGGCGGTGGTGGTGTTAAATGCATCCCCAGTGAAGGAGTAGGGAGGACACTCAACTCTTTTTTGACTGATGTTAAGCGTACCATATTTGGTTGCTATGATATTAAATGGATTCCCAATTAGTGATAAGTCATATCCCCAAATAACACCAAATCAATGGTCAACTGAAAAATTCACTCCGGTGCTGTTCATAAAGACTGTGTTATCTGAGTATCTACCTTGTAGCCTAGCATGAGAAAAGAGCACTGAACTAAATAGACCAGAGGACGCGTCCTGGTTCTAATCACATGGGATCTTAGGAAAGGCCCTTCTCTCAGCAGGTTCTCTGAATGTTACTAAGTGCCAGGAACGGGGCTAAAGTTTTTATAATCATTGTCTCGAACCCCTTCTACCCAACAACCCTATGAGGATGGTACTGTCATCTGTCCCCATTTTTCTAGATGGAGAAAAGGAAGAGACAGGTTGAAGACCTTGCCCAAAAGAAAGACCAGAACCCACACTCAAACACAACACATAACCATTTCCATAACACGAGCTTCCTAACATGTTTAAAACAAACAAACAAACAACTCTTCCCCATCCTGATCTTGTTCAATTATTCTGCCCAAATGGCTCTGCAGACCCCGGCCTTGTTATAAAAGGTGGAAATCTCTGGGATTTCCTCCACTCTTGCCGGCCTGTCGCTCCCTTTCCTTTGACTCTTCTGGTTTCTTCCTTCCTCTGCCCAAGACTAACAGGTTGGGAGATTCCTGCCTGGCTCTTCCCTTCTCCCACTGGCCTCACCTTCCTCTCTGGCTCCCACTACCAACCACTCACATGGACATTACTAAATATCTGCATCTACAGCCCAAATTTCAAACTGGCTTCCCAGATTGCAGGTGCCAAAGGGACAGGGATTTGTGTCTGTTTGTTCAATGATTCATGTTCACCCTCTGGCACATGGCAGGTGCTCAATAAATATTTATTAAATGAACCTCCCAGATGCACCTTAAGCACAATTACGTGCAAACTTAAGGTTGTTTACACCCAACATTAAAAAACAACAAACAAAAACAAACAAAAGACCTGCCCCCGTTTCTTCTAGAGCATTCTCTAACCTAGTTGTGGTAGGGTCCCCCCTCCCTAAGGAAAAAAAAAAAAAAACCCTCAAGGTAACCTGGCTATGCGCGTAGGTAACCACAACCCTCATGACCTTGTAACACGAGACCACTTAATCAGACAGCATGTTTGTATCTATCACCACATGTGGGAGATTAAAAAAGTAGAAAATATCTAAAAAATTACACCGGGTGGCATTCGGAGCTCAGCTCTTCGGGTACGAGCCCAACTGAGCAGTGCCGGCAGGAATAAAGTTGCTTCCTGTTAAGAAAAGCCGTGGTGTCACGACTCTCTATGCGAGAACCCTGCTACATAGTGACCTAGGCAATAATGCCAGCCTCGTGGCAGCTCCGAGGGGAAGAGTGGAAGTCACCCCGGTTCCTAGATCCTCCCTCACCCGGAAGACCCAACCCAGCCTCGGGCTTGGCTGACCCAGCAGCCCAGGCGCCGGGCCCGTCTCGCGTCACTCACCAGCACGCAGCTCGAGAGGAAACCGCCCGCTTTTCAGAGCTCGCGAACTGCAGGCAGCGAGACCTCTGTCCTCCCAACCCCACCACGCAGGCGCACCGCTAGACCTCTGCCCCACCCCCACCCCCGCCTCCTCCCTGCCTCCTCCCCTCCAGGAGCGGGGTTTTGCAGCTAAAGCGAGATCCTTGGGTTCCCACGTTCCCAGATCCCTGGGTTCTGGGAGAAGTAGGGAAGATGCGGAGTTTTAAACGATCATCACGTGTCTGGGCAAGGTATATTAATCAGTTAAACAGGACTGGTGCTCTATGGCCGCCCATACTGGACCAAAAGAGCAAATCGTTCAGTCTTGACCATTGAGTTCACTTCCAGCAGTCCTTGAAGGAATTTAATTCGTTGTATGGACTTCTCCGTAAGCCTCAGAGTGGAAAATTACTGCGAGGCGGGGCCCATCAAGCCTACCCCTGGTTTTATAGACAAGGATACTGAGGCTCTGAGAGCTGATGTGATTGAACCACCTACTTTTTCGCTGGTTAGGGGTAATGCTGCGGTTAAAACCGCCTCTCCAGAGGCTGGGCTATGACCCCTTCCCTTACGAGGGGCTGCCTTTTCTTTCACACACACACACACACACACACACACACACACACACACAAATCCCAGCTTCCTCAAAGATGGATTACCTAGTGTTGAAAGAGTACTTCAACTGCTTCCTTTTTTGATCTCAAACTTTGTAATTGATTAAATTCTTTCCAACCTATCTCTTAACGCAGGCAAAAAATCCTGCAGGCAAAGCATCCCCTCAAGCAATAGACTGTCCTAAACCAGTAAGACCCTGAGTGACGCCAAGACATGACCCATTTGACCTTCACTGCCTACCTGCACATATCAGCGGCAGTGACCAAACCTGCTTTGTTTGGGACCCCTAGAGCCAGGTGCCCTTGCACTCCTGCCCCCCTGCTACAGTGTGGACTGACTTCTCAATTTCATTAATTATTAATTGCTTTTTGTGTTGAACTGGGTTGAGCAAGTCTTATTCCTAGGACAGCTTGGATCCCTGAGGATTTTAAACCCTAAGAGACCATCCTGAGAATTGCTATTTACATTGTATTCATGTCAGTGCTAATAGCTCAGCATCTATGATGGTATTCGGTAGCTGAATGATGACTGGGGTAGTGAGCAAAGGGGTGAGAATCTTTCAACAGGTTGGAGCTTCTGATAGAGTCATCTCTGAAATTTTTTACTTCTTTGAGAAAGCTTCAGGAAAGGACTAGAAGGATTATACTACCTTGCAAACTCTGTCTAGCAGGAGCTTATCACTTATCAGTCTTGTACAGGTAGATCTTCAATATCATTTTATTTTATTTTATTTTTTAATATAACATTTTATTTTTATAACTTGAACGAACTGATGAAAAAGAAAATGCTCTAACAGATTAAAAGTAATAGCATAAAGTAATGATAGTTTAGAACTTGATCTTAAAAGAAACAGTCTTTCAAAGTAGAAAAGAAACTCTACAGTATTAGTTTTTACTGTCTCGATTCTGGAGCCTATGAATTCCTTGCAAAAAGTGTGATTTGTCTCCCCAGAATGAGTTCCCATTCCCCAAAATTCTTAATTATGACCTCGTGAAAGGAGAGAAACTTATCCAGAATCTACCTAGCTAAACCTCTCCCAAATTTCTGACCTCAGAAACTGTGTGAAATAACAATTGGTGTTATAAGCTAAGTTTTGGGGTAGTTGGTTAGGTAGCAATAGGTAAAACTAATATGCCCACTTAAAGAGAATTAGCACCCCTTAGAGAAATGGCTGATTCCAGGGCTGGGGCAGGTGAGCCTAGAACATCTTTTTGGTTGAAATGAAGGAAGTGATGAAAAAATGATGAGGCAGGGCGCCTGAGTGGCTCACTTCGTTCAGCATCAGACTCTTGATTTTGGTTCAGGTCATGATCTCACGGTTCGTGGGATTGAGCCCCAAGTCAGGCTCCAGGATGATAGCACAGAGTCTGCTTGGGATTCTCTCTCTCACTCTTTCTCTGCTTGTGCCTCTCTTTCTCTCTCTGAAACTTAAAAACAAAAAAGAGGGGCGCCTTGGTGGCTTGGTCGGTTGAGCGTCCGACTTCGGCTCAGGTCATGATCTCACGGTCTGTGAGTTGGAGCCCCGCTTCGGGCTCTGTGCTGACAGCTCAGAGCCTGGAGCCTGTTTCGGATTCTGTGTCTCCCTCTCTCTCTGCCCCTCCCCTGTTCATGCTCTGTCTCTCTCTGTCTCAAAAATAAATAAACGTTAAAAAAAATTTTTTTTTTAAATAAAAAAAAATAAAAAGAAAAAAAAAGAAAAGAAAAAATGATGAGGCATGTCACAGGGACACAGAAGCCAGCTTTAAGGGGATCCTACTGGCCAAATCTAGGACAACTTGAGCCCCAAAATAATTAAGTACAGTAATGACTTATAAACACTGAAGAAATAGAAATTCATGTATCTGTACCAATAATAAACAGAGAATGGAGAAGTTTTGCTTACAATAGGATGTTGAGACCAACTAATAAAGGTAAAAGAGAGTCTTAGAGTTGGAAAATTGGCATTTTATAGTTTTCATAGTAAAGATTGAATCAGATGAGAATTATCAATGGATGCCAAATCTAAGAGGACTAAGATTCTATACCCAGGCCAATGGGGGGGGGGGGGCGGTTCCCACACACCACAAAGCAATGCTCCAACACCAGCTGCTGGTCCTACAATTCAACTCAATTTTGATGCTATCTACCTGGAGACAGCATCAGATCCTACAGGTTAAGGGCTCAATCCTACAAGACTGCTACCCCCCCCCCCCCCACACACACACATACTTCAGATACCAATTGAAAGTCCAGGTTGTCACCTGTGCTCCTGACCAAATGGCTATAGGTTAGAGGTTCTAACAACCCCCTCCTTGGGTTTGATTAATTTGCTAGAGTAGCTCACAGAACTCAGAAACACACTTTACTTACTAGATTACCAGTTTATTATAAAATGATATAACTCAAGAACAGCCATATGGAAGAGGTACATAGGGCAAAGTATGGGGAAAGGATGTGGAGCTTCCATGCCTTCTCCAAGCTCCACACTCTCCCTTCATCTCCACATGTTGACCAATCCAGAAGCTCCCCAAACCCCCATCCTTTTGGGTTTCTATGGAGACTTCATTACAAAGGCATGATTGATTAAACCACTGGCCACTGCTGATTAAACTCGATCTCCAGCCCCTTTTCCCTCCCTGTTGGTAGGGTGGAGGGAAGACTAAAAGTTCAAACCCTCTAATCATTTGGTTGGTTGCCCTGGGTACCAGCACCCATCTTTAGGTTACCTAGGGTTTTCTAAAAGTTACATCATTTTTTCAAAAGTTTGTGTATGTATGTATTCTTAGTAATTTATTCATGCAACTTGGGGCTAGAACTCACAACCCTGAGATCAAGAGTGGCACACTCCACCAACTGAGCCAACCAGGCACCCCTAAAATTTGCCTCATTAACATAACAGAAGACACCTAGATCACTCTCATCACTTGGGAAGTTCCAAGGGTTTTAGGAACTCTGTGCCAGAAATGGAAGAAGACCAAATATCTATTCCTTATTATAAATCACAAAATAACACAGACATTGTGTTAAGGAACAAGGTATTTGCTTGGTCCTAAAGTACAAAAATCAACAATAACTTGACCAAGTAATCAAAATTAACATCACCAGTGAAGGACAGATGGATATTGAATGGCTCTAGATATGATAAAGTATACTATAGTATATTTCAAAATATATGCTACAAAATACCATATTAGATGTAGAGTATGTGTACTCAATATAGAAATGATCTAGGGGTGCCTCGGTGGCTCAGTCAGTTAAGCATCCGACTTTGGTTCAGGTCATGATCTCCACAGTCACTGGGTTCAAGCCCCCCATTGGGCTCTGTGCTGACAGCTCAGAGCCTGGAGACTGCTTCACATTCTGTGTCTCTCTCTCTGCCCGTCCCCTGCTTGTGCTCTGTCTCCCCGTCTCTCTCTGTCTCTCAAAAACAAACGTTAAAAATTTTTTTAAAAAAAATAAATGATCTAAATCATCTTTTTAAAAGTAATTTCTATGTCCAACATGGAGCCTGAACCCACAACCCTGAGATCAAGAGTTGCATGCCCCACTGACTGAGCCAGCCAGGAGTCCTGAAATCATCTTTTAAATTTTTTTTTTTTAACGTTTATTTATTTTTGAGACAGGGAGAGACAGAGCATGAACAGGGGAGGGTCAGAGAGAGGGAGACACAGAATCTGAAGCAGGCTCCAGGCTCTGAGCTGTCAGCACAGAGCCCGACACAGGGCTCGAACTCACGGACTGCGAGACCATGACCTGAGCTGAAGTCAGCCGCTTAACCGACTGAGCCACCCAGGCGCCCCTGAAATCATCTTTTAAAGAAAACATTATCAACACAAAAATAATCACATTAAGGTTAAAAGTCAGTATATTCAATTATGTTCCATGCTGTGTATGCCCTAATATCTTCTTTGTTAAAGAAGAAAATAATTTTGTTTGCATTTTTAAAAATTCTTTAATGTTTATTTATTTTTGAGAGAGAGTGCACGCACAAGCAGGGAAGGGACAGAGAGAGGGAAACAGAATCCAAAGCAGGCTCCAGGCTCTGAGCTGTCAGCACAGAGCCTGACATGGGGCTCAACCCACAAACCACGATATCATGAAACAAGCCGAAGTTAAACACAACCAGCTGAGCCACCCAGGCACCCCTGTTTGAATTTTTCTTAAACTGGATTCAGCTAATGAGTATAAAGGCTTTTATCCCAAGAAAGAACCATCTTGCTTTATGCTACAATTACCTGTCACCATAGGTTGAAAAGAAGCTGCTAGCATAAAATTTTTCATAATATTTCCTTTCCTTTTTCATCAAATTTAAGAAGTTGTCAGCCATAATTTTTTCAGATATTTTTTTCTGCCCCTCTCTCTCTCCCCTCTCTTTCTGGAACTATTATTACAGGTATGTTAGTATGCTAATATCTCACAGGTCTCTGAAGTTCATTTTTCTTCCATCTTTTTTCTCTCTGTGTTCAGACTGGATCATTTCTATTGATCTATCTTCCAGTTCATTCCTGCCACTTTAAATCTGCTGTTGAGCCCCCTAGTGAATTTTTCAGTTATTGTTCTCTTCAGTTCCAAAATTTCCATTTCGTTTTATTTAAAAATTTTTCTGTATCCTTACTGAGAATCTCTATTTGTTGATACATTGTTCTCATCCTTTCCTTTAATTCTTTAGACATGGTTTTCTTTAGTTCTTTGTATATATATTTATACTAGCTGTTTTAAAGTCTTTGCTAAGTTCAACCTCTGGGGATATCCAAAAACCATTTCTATTGACTGCTTTTTTTTTTTTTTTCCCTGAGTATGGCTTACACTATTCCCGTTTACTTACAGGTCATGTAATTTTCTGTTGAAGACTTTACATTTTATTTTTATTTTTATTTTTATTTGTTAAAGATTTTGTTTTTAAGTAACCTCTACACCCAACATGGGGCTTGAACTCGCAACCCCAAGAACAAGAGTCGCACACTCCACCGACTGAAGCAGCCAGGTACATTTTAGATAATATATTGTAAAATATAGAGATTCTGAAATTTTCTTCCTTAAAGTTTGTTTCGGCTGTTTTATTGCTCTCTCCTTCCCTCCTTTTCTTCTTACCTTCCTCTCTTTTTTCCCTCCCTTCTTCCCTTCCTTCCTTCTTGTTTGCTTGCATTTGTTTTGCCTGGGCTAAATTTGTGAAACCAGTCTACCCTGCAATCTGCAACCACTGATGTCTTTGCTCATTTTTGTTGTTATTGTTGATGTTCTTTTCCTTTATTTGTATGTTAAATATTCTTGTCTTTTTTTTTTTAAGCCTGGCTTCCTAGAGGTCTCAATCCTGTGTCTCACAGCTGAATGGTTGGACAGTGGTTGCTTAATGGTTAAACAGAAAAGTCAAGGCACCTGGGTGGCTCAGTCAGTTGAGTGCCAGATTTGGGCTCAGGTCGTGATCTTGCGGTTTGTGGGTTCGAGCCCCGCATAGGGCTTTATGCTGACTGCTCAGAGCCTGGAGCCTGCTTCAGATCCTGTGTCTCCCTCGCTCTCTGCCCCTCCCCCACTCATACTTTATCTCTCTCTCTCTCTGTCTCTTTTTCAAAAAGAAAGAAAAAGAAAAAAAAAAGAAATGTGCTCACTTTAAACCAGTAAGTCTCTCTTTTCCTGTGATACATCTGTGTATGTTTAGGGGAACACATTGAAAATTCAGGCTGTTTGCATGTATGCCCCAGGGTTTATCTTCTACAGGGCCTTTTTGAGTCTCCTGTGTGCATATGTGGAATCCCAGGCTCAGCCAGACGTGTGTGAATAGCTTGTGCCCTCCTTGGTCTCCACTACACATGTATGCAACCTCAGCCAGGAATACTTGCCCTATTATAGCTGCAGCCTCAGGCGAGCAGAGCCAAGCTGTTAGCCTCCCCCTGCTTACCTGCATGAGATTCATGTCGACCCCCTGGGCGTGGGTATTGCACACTGCTCCAGATAAAGCGTCTCCCTTCAACTACCGCGGAAAAGCTGCCAGTCCTCAGGGCCTGCCCCATCCTGGCAGAACCTGCAGTATTGAGCTGGTGTGGTGGTGGCGAAGAGGAGTAAACCCAGGCCACAGAACACTTCAGATTCCTGCTGCTCTCACCCCAAAGTTCAACAGTTTTTCAAGCGTAACTGCTTCTCAGATTGTTGTACGCCTTTGGTCAATTTCCAGGGCACAAAATGGTTGTTTATGCTCATTTTGTCCAGCTTTATAGTTGCTTTTTGGGGGAGTGGATTTGCCAGTCTTCTCACTTGGCCATAACTGGAAGTCTATTGATTTTGATTTTGATCTTTTTGTTTTATTTTTTTAACATATATTCATTTTTGAGAGACAGAGAGAGACAGAGCGCAAGGAAGGGAAGGGCAGAGAGAGAGGGAGACACAGAATCCAAAACAGGCTCCAGGCTCTGAGCTGTCAGCACAGAGCCAGACGCGAGGCTCGAACCCAGGAACAGTGAGATCATGACCTGAGCCAAAACTGGACGCTTAAGCAACTGAGTCACCCAGGCGCCCCAGTTTATTTTTAAATTCCAAATAATCTTAGAAAAGGACTTGAGATTTTTGTGTGCATCAAAAGAGGCATAGGCAAAAAGACCTAGCAGCCAACCAACCAAATAAAACTACACTTAAGGAGCCCAATCTAACACAACTCCCTCATCATAAAAGAGGAAGAAAAAGAGAAAAGTTATATGACTTACTTCAAATCAAATAACTTGGTTAGTTTTTAAAATAGTGGTAAATTAAGCTACCATTTATTTAAATAGTGGTGAGTAAAGTTACCCTTTCTATAACAATTTTTTCCAAATTGTTTAAAATATTGCCATCAATTGTTCACCTCTGTTCTTCTTTTCACGTACTGTTTCTATGGTAATTATGACCAGGACTTTTATAATAATGAATAATGGGGGCTCCTGGGTGGCTCAGTCAATTGGGTGTCCTACTTCAGCTCAGGTCGTGATCTCGCAGCTGGTGACTTCAAGCCCCGCGTCAGGCTCTGTGCTAACAGCTCATAGCCTGGAGCTTGCTTGGGATTCTGTGTCTCCCTCTCTCTCTCTCCCCCTCCCCTGCTCATGCTCTGTCTCTCTCACTCTCAAAAATAAATAGACTTGAAAAAAAAAAAAGAACTCTATAATAATGAATAATAGATTAAAATTATACCAGGTTCCTATTCATGTTACCAACCAAGCACTCGTTTCTAAGCCACCATTTTTAACAAAAACAATGCCAGATCTAAAATCTTAAAGACATAATGATGGGCAGAAAAAGCATGTGACAGAAGGAAACAACAGTAGGATTCCATTTGTATAAAGTTTAAAAGCATGCACAAAACAGTACTGTATGTTGCTTATGAATACAGCTTGTGTTGTAAAAGCATACAACAGCATTCAGGCTGCATAAACACACCCAAAGGGATGATAAACTCCCAATCCATACTGAGAATGGTTACTCCTAGAGAGACAGAAATAACATCAGGGAGGAGGGAACAAATACAATTGCATTTCTTAGACAGAGTAGTGAGTATCTGGATGTTTGCTATATCATTCCACAAACTTTGTATATTTATAAAAGATTCCATGAAAACAAACAAAAAACAAAGACAAAAACAAAACAAAAACCTTAAATACCAGGCATATTGTTTTAAGAAGGACGTGAGAGTTACATTTCAAAGAAAAAGATCAGGTTGGTTTTTGGAGCACACAAGCACCTAAATAGAACTGAGATTTTAATTCCACTTACTGGTTTTATCTGAGGAGATTGGAGACCTTACTTTTGTGTGGTTGGTCTTCAAAAACCGTGTATTTTTCTTAACCTTTTTAGAAAAACACTAAGCCTTCACACAGTGAAGCCTTATGTTGGAGCACAAGTTGGGGGTCAGGAAAAATTGTGAAAGACTTTGAACTGGGTGAAAAAGATCAGTAGGTGACCAGTCTAACAGATCATCTTAACTTTTCATTGTCTTTGAGCTATTTTATAACTCTGTAAGTTGCAAAAAAAACAAACAAAAAAACAAAACAACAACAACAACAACAAAAAAAACCCTGAGAACTGTGCAGAAGATTCTTGCCCATAGAAATGCAAATGCAAAGTGTTCCAGAATACACTTGATCTCTTTCCCCCTCACCCAAGAAGCCATTGTTGCATCTATGAAGCAAATTAACTTCAGCATTGCTGATTGTCTATATATGTGTCCGCTCTTTGGATTATCTTTTGAATCAGTTATAATATCTTACCGGTTCCCTCATTAACTAATGAGTTAAATAAAATCTTGGACACGTGTTAATTTCATATTTGTATGAGTCATGATTTTACTTTTTAAAAATAATTATCCTTTAACGGGAGGGAAGAGGACTCTTTCACCTCATTTCTGCCAAACCACATATATTGCACAATATATGAGGCAACTCCTTCCTGGCTCTAGACGATGACCCCTCAGATTACTTAGTGCTATTATTTTTCTCCTGCTCCCTTCTTTTTTTTTCCTCCAAGTTAAGGACTTTTAAAAAAATCTATTTTTAAACCTTGATGCCTTGCTCCCTTGGCAACTGTAAATATAACAAATTTCCTTTCTAAGCTGGTAACATATAAGGTTTTCTCTGTGATTAAGGCCATATTGACAACTCCTATATGGTATAAAAAATGGAAGCAGTTAGGTTTAAATCAGACTCATTTCCCAGCTTCCTTCTCACTAACCTCCCTCTTCCCAAACTTCACGGCTACCTTTAGCTTTGTAAACACACTCTATATGCTCATTAAATTAATAAACAAGTGAATGGATGCCTACTGTGTGCTTAACACCACCTAGGCGCTAAGTGGCATATCAAATGCTAAGTGCAAGTCCCTGACCCAGGGAAATTGGTGGGAAGGCGAGGAAATAGCAATGTATGCAGTATATGATAAGTGCCAAACGGAGTGAGATTGGCAATGTTTCATTCATTCATCCACTGAGCAAATAATTATTTCTTGCCCATTACATGCAGGTGCCGTGGTATGCAATGGTGAAAAAGACCGGCACAGACTCTTCCCTTCACAAAGCATAACCTAGGACAAGTAATCCGGCCGCTCCAATACTGCATTGCCACAGCTACAATAGGAAAGTACAGGATGTTGTGGCAGCACACGGGAGGAAAACTAATCCCTGACTTGGGGGTGTCTGGAAAGCTATCTAAACTGAGATTGGAAAGATCTTAGGCCAAATTAGGCCAGGAGTGGGCTAAGGGGAGCAGAATGGGGTGTAGATGGGAATCAATCCAAACTATGGGAATATGGCATATTCAAGTCTGGAGGTAAGAAAAAGCAAAGCATGTTGAGGGAACTTAAGGAAGTTTAGTATGGCTCAGGCAAGGAGTGTGAGGAGAAAACTCAAGGAGTTGAGCGTGGAAAAGGATAAGGTAAGAGAAGCAGGAAGGGACCGTCAGATTACATGGAGCCTTGTTAGCAGTGTTCAAGTACTTCTGTTTAATCCTAAGAACAATGGAGGAACTATTAAAAATTTGTTATTTTGTTTTAAAAATCTGGACCTGATTGTGCTTGTATTTTATGTTATTTAAATGTTTGTTAATTTTTGAAAGAGAGAGAGCAAAAGTGGGGGGGGGGCAGAGGGACTAAAGGCAAGGAGACTAAGCAAAAGATAATGATCACCTAAATAAAGGTTATGGTGGTGGAAATGGAGAGAAAAACACAGACTATGGGGTGTTTAGGAGTTCGAATCAACAGGACTTGATGAAAGGTTGAAGTGGAGATAGCCAACAGGTACATGGGTCTATATGGAATTCAAGACAGACAACTGAACTAGAGATAGAGTGGAGAGTCAGGATTCCTGGAATGAGATAAGATTGTTCAGAAAGAGTAATAGAAAAATAAGAAGAAAGCCCATGACAGAGCCCTGAAGAGGACTGCAAGAGTCTGAAAAGGAGCAGAGAGGTGGAAGGAAAACCAAAATAACAAAATGCCATGAAGGTCAAGGGAAGAGAGGGCTTCTGAAACAAAGACAAGATCAACAGTGTTTAAAGTTGCAGAAAGGCCAAGTACATGAGACTTGAGCTGTAACTGTCAGATCTGAAGGGGAGCAGAATATGCTACCCCCCAAATATGACCATGGGAGTTCAGTTCATGTCACCCCAAAACATGCACCTTTGGTTTATTGGTTATTCTGAGCTGTAGGCACTTGAAAAACAGCAAATGCAGAGAGGGACTTTTTCTGAACTCCCCTGCATGCCTAAAGACAGATCCTATGAAAGAAATTCACTTGTCATAGATCCCCTCCCCTGGAGTTTCATCAACCAGGGAGGGAAGATTGATGCTTACCATAGGAGAGGAGACTAGAAGTTGACATCACACCCAGACAAACTTTGTCACAACCATCATATCTCTGTTCTTCTCAAGACCCACTCATCTTCCTTAGAGGCCTATAACACTCCTCTCCTTTCCCTATTAAGATGGTATTTAATCCTGAATTCTAAACTACCTTGGGGAGTTACTCATTTTTCCTGAGTATCTCCCTTGTGTACATGAGGTATACGTGATAATATACTTGTTTGTTTTTCTCTTGTTAATATCCTCATTATAGACATCTCAGCTAAGAACCAGGAGAATAGACGGAAAATTAATTTTCTTCCCTTACAGATCATTTAACCACAGGAAACTCACTGTTGATCGTGGTGAGAGCATTTCAATGACATGGTAAATGGTGATTGCAATCATTGAGCGAAATGATGGCACTATTTTTTGACACTTGTTTTGCTGTTACCAGAAATGTGCATTGATTGCCTCTCTATCCTGTATAAGTATATTGTTGTCCCATTTAACAATTATTTACCTGTCTTTCTTACTACTAGACTTGAGCTTCTTGAACCTAGGAATTGCATCTTATTCAGTTTTCAAATGCCAGTGGCTAGCACAGTCTTTGACATATATAAAAGATGTAATATGTATTTATGATTTAATAAAAAGTCTAGATGCTCTCTTCCAAATTCAAGTTGTCTGAAGTCTCTCAGTCAAACCTCCAAGCTCTGTGGTCAGAGTCTGAACCCTTAGGTAAGCAATCGAGGATAGGAGCTGAAACCGGGAATCCAATATCTGTATCCTCCCTGAAACTTCTTCTTTATCTCTGGGCCAAGTCACAGAGACTCTTGTCTTAATTTTCTCATCCAGGAAGTGACTACCTTCATATTTACTACCAGAGATTTTGAGAACCTTAATTAACATTTAGGAAAGAATTTGTGATCTTTATAACATGAGACCATATAATTGAAAGACTCTACCATTATCATGGCCCATTTCATTTTATCTGGACGGTTTTTTTTTTAGCTGGATTGCTTTTACATTTCAACATGAATTAGTATGCAGTGCTACTGTTAAATTGAGTGTTCAATTTCACTCCCCAGAGAGCTTTCTCCTTCAGTAATGGAAAAATGAAGCATACATTATTGCAGTAATAACACCCTCACTGTGATCTTGTCATTTCACAAGAATCTTAAAACAGGAGCTCAGCTGAATTATTGCTTAGAAGAGAGACCTTCAGAGAAAAGGCCTGTGCTGTATGAATAAGCTTAAGTGCTATTGTTTGCATATTCTTTTTCCTTTTTCTATTTCCACATTCAATTTTTGAGAGTCCAACATCAGAGGGCCTCAAACACTTCTTTTAAATAGCTCTCATTTCTCCCCCACCTGCTCCACCAATCCTATGAGGCTCCTCTCACGGACCTTCTGATACTCCAGAGATGACTTCCTACTACCTGACCCCAGCTATTCCTCCTCGCTTGCTGGCCACTGAGGAAATAGTGGGTAAGAGCTAATGGTGTAGCAGCTGCTGGGCCACACATCGGCATGCATTCTCCTCAGAACCAGACTCAGTGGTGCTGCCATGAATACTCTGCTTGGGTATTAATCATAGCAAGAGATGGTTTCCCCAAAGATGTAAAGATGTAGAGATTATATAGAAGTAAACATAGTTGAAGATTGCGTTTAAGTCATCGCATAGGGTCTTTCTCTTTAGAGAGGTGAGCATAATTGTTCACAAGGGAAACATAATCAGAGCCCATAGATGCTCACCAGTGCCCACGTGAACAGCACGTGTATCACGTGAGCAGCAACCTCGAGTTTTTCATCAGTAATCAATTCACAACTACAGCCATCCCCCATTTTTTCTGATATCACTGATAAGCGTACCTCCTTTAGTTGATTTCAGCATTTCATCAGCCTGAACACAAAATCACTAAACCAGCATTACGAGAATATCTTCTGACAGTGCAATGCCACTGAATAGATGTGTTGGAGTGTGTGTGGGGGGGTGGAGGACATACCTAGGGAAGGGCAAGGAGAAGGGGTACGTATAATAAAATCAGGAGTGAAAGTAACATCAAAAGAGTGTCAAGTGCAACTCATCTAAAACACAACGTGCAACCGAATCCTTGGCAACAGTATGAAATTATTCTTAGAACATTCAACGAAGCCACTATTTTCAGACTTCAAGTGGAGAAGGATTGCTACGCAGCAGAGTACTTAACATCATCCTGAGAAACAGCTAAATGACGGATAGCAAAAGTGGGTAGATGAACATGTAAACAAAGATGTAAGCATTTTTGTGTGTTAGAAGTTACAGTATCCTGAGCAAATTATCAAGAATTTTAGGGGCACCTGGGTGGCTCAATTGGTTGAGCAACTGACTCTTGGTTTTGGCTCAGGTCATGATCCCAGGGCCATGGGATCAAGCCCCGCATCGGGTTTTGCACTGAACAGGGAGCCTCCTTGGGATTCTCTTTCTCCCTCTCTCTCTGCCCCTCCCCATTGCACATGCTCTCTCTCTCTCTCTCTCAAAAAATATAAATAAACATTAAAAAAAAAAAAAGAACCTTAGGGCACCTGGGTGGCTCAGTTGGTTGAGCATCCAGCTCTTGACTTCGGCTCAGGTCATGATCTCATGGTTTGTGGGTTTGAGCCCCACATTGGGTTCTGCACTGGCAGTATGAATGAAGCCTGCTTGAGATTCTCTCTCTCTTCCTTTGTCTCTGCCCCTCCTCTGCTTGTGTGTGCTGTCTCTCTCTCTCTCTCTCTCTCAAAATAAATAAATAAACTTAAAAAAAAAAAGAAGTAGAAGAAAGAAAACAGAAAAAGGTTCAAGAGTTTTACAGTGGAATGTCTTTAAGAAAGTTGAGGGAACAGATCTGCACTCTTGGCTTCCTGGCAAGGCCCCAGAGATGTGATAAAACTCCAGAAAAGAAAAGCACTGGGGCCCTCAGCCTTGCAAACAAATCCCATGTCCCAAGTGGGGCATGGAAACAAAGTGTCACTGGACCTGAAGGTGCTCTTGGGAAAGATGCAATGTCTGTGTCACAAATGACCCAATGGCAGAAGGGTACCTCCTACTGGGAACTGAGTAGGATTGTGAAATCTTCACCGGATCCCAAAGGGGAAACACCAGGAATGACTGAAGTAAATATTCTGCCCGTCTGTCAGAATGGGGCTCAGAGGCAGAAACTCAATTGATGTGGAAAACAAAGAAAATGCTGTTCTGCGAGTCGGACTCTGTAGACTGAGAATCGTATTCTCTGCACATTCATTGGGAGAATTGTGGAGGGTTTTTACCATGTTGCTGGAGCTACATTTTCCAGAATTCCCTCCCTGGTATTGTACACACTGGGCTTGGCCACAAGAGAAAGATCGCGTGAGATTTGGAAGGCAGAAGTGAAGCGGCAGCCGTGAGGCTCTGGAGGACGTTTAGGGCCCTGGGTGCTGCCGTCGCTGACCTCCTGGGCCACCTTGCTGGTGGGGAACAGCAGCTGGGCCCACAATTCCTCCAGCTCCACTGGTGCTCCCTAGGATGCTTCCCAAATAAATAACTTGTACTCAAATCATCTCCGATTGGTTTCTGAGAAAACCCAACCTGAAAACAGACCTCATTGGACGGAAGAATGGATTGAACCCCATGAGGTTCATTGTAAAGGTGTGCCCCAAGTTTTCAACAACCACATCTATGAGGCTCCAGGGGAGATGCTCTCAATGTCTAATCACTGCTTCAGCGTGGGCTCCCACCAGAGCAGCTGTCGATAGTGCCTGTGAGGAAGTCCAGGGGGTCCCCGGGGTCCCAGGTTTTCAATAATTTTACATCCTGTACAGCTGTACCAGTAGAATACGTGTTGTTTATGCATAGGTTGCTGCTGGTGCAGATAAAGAGAAGCACGTGAGTGTGACCCAGATACATTTGAGCCCCATTTCCTTCCTTAAAGCCTACCTTAGCTCTGCATCCTGGTCAAAAGAAACATTAAGTCTGAGTCCAGAGCCTTGAAAGTAACAAAGCCTTTAGTAAATATCTCCACCCTTAAAGCAGTCGCTTAAATCTTCAGTTTTCCGAAGGCTCCAGGCTGCAGTGGCTTCTCTCCCACTGTCTCCCGCTGGCCCATCAGCTGTGTCACGCAAACCAAGACTGTCCTCAAGAGGTTGGGATGAGTGAAAGGGTAGGGTTGGGGGTGGGGAAGGCAGACTGACTACACTTCAAAAATTTTTGTCCAGGGCACATGTGAAAATGAAGTGTCTAAACTGACCATAATTCAGGATCCACCACACCCTCCTCACTAGAGAGTCAGGCCTCCTCTCAGCAAGAACTAGCATAGAATAATAGTATATCTACAGCACAATTAACCTCTCCCTTCCCCTGGAAGCTAGTCTCAAGTTCAAATAGGTATTGCAGGGAGGGTTGCTAATGACCTCCACACCCATTAGCAACATGGTTTATGTTGGCTTCAAATGCTGATGCAGGTAATGTGACCCATTGTCCCCTGGCAAGATGTGAACCTCTCTGTCTGCCCTGGCACCGTCTGGCTCAAAGTTCTCAAGTAGCATTTACTGTTGTCCAGACAGTAAAATCCAGGCCGGTACAAAGGGTTTTAGAAATTGGCCAACCTCTGTGTCCTTTCCCATTTTGTTCTTTTCAGCACAGATGTATAAAGTAGAAGCTTATGTGGTTGAGACAGTGCCAAAACTCCATTTTCTCTGCTAATGGCAAGAGGGTAGGAGATGAGAAAACACAAAACAGGCTCTATTTGCACAGGGCTAACATCATCATTCTCACTGGGCTCATTTGCTTCCTGGACAGCTTGCCTCTGGAGAGGAGAGAAGGGCCAGGGGTTGTGGGGCCAGGAACTCCAAGGCGGGTCAGAAAGGGCAGCCACTGCCTATGAAGGCTGAGCAAATTCCCTGAGGCATCCAAGCAGTAGGCAAACCCTTGCTGCCTCTGTGCCTCCCACCTAGAAAATACGGGTGGCAAGCCATGGAAGGGGAAAAGATATTTTCCAACTAGCAAAGCCCTAATATCCAGAATGTATACATACTCCAGGAAATGAATAAGAAAAAGACAAATAACCCGGTAGAAAAAAATGGGCAAGACTTAGACATTTCACAAAGACAAAAAATATAGGTACAAAGATGCTCAACTTCATTAATTAGTCAAATCGTGTCACTTAAGACAATTATGAGATAACTTTACACACCTTACAAAAGCAGCAAAATTTAAAAATCTGACAATATCAAACGATAGTGAAGATGTAAAACAATGGGAAGTCTCTATTATACACTTCTGGTGAGAGAATAAATTGGTTCAATCACTTTGGAAAACTGGCAGCATCTAGTAGAGACACTCCGAATATCCACAGATGCTATGCACAGAGCTTTTTGCTACCTGTCCCAAACGTGACCATTTCTCTTCCAGGTCTCCTAGAACCCGGTCTGGATCAGCTATGCAAAAAAGTGTGGTCTGGTTTGGGGGACTGGCTTCCTTGCCCTTCCTTCCTTTTAGTTTTTCAAAAGAGTGCAATAAAACACATATACATTAAAATGCATAAGACGTGGGGCACCTGGGTGGCTCAGTCGGTTGAGCATCCGACTTCGACTCAGGTCACGATCTCACGGTCCATGAGTTCGAGCCCTGCGTTGGGCTCTGGGCTGATGGCTCAGAGCCTGGAACCTGCTTCCGAGTCTGTGTCTCCCTCTCTCTCTGCCCCTCCCCCGTTCATGCTCTGTCTCTCTCTGTCTCAAAAATAAATAAACGTTAAAAAAAATGCATAAGACGTATTTGTACAGTTTAACAAAAAATTGCAAAGCAAGCCTCTGTGTAATCAACACCCAGATCAAGAAGCAGAGTAGTATCAGCATCAAAGAAACTCCCTGTGGGTCCCTGAATAATCACAACTCTCTCCCTCCTTATTAGAATTAACTACTATTATCGTGTCATTCATAATATTTTCTTTGTATTCTTTGTACTTTTACCCCCTACTTGAACTTTACGTGTACGGATTCCTATTGAATACATGCTTCTGGGGGTGCCTAGGAGGCTCAGTCGGTTAAGCGTCTGACTCTTGGTTTCGACTCAGGTCATGATCTCACAGTTCGTGGGTTCTAGCCCCACACTGGGCCCTCTGCTGTCGGCACAGGAGCCCGCTTGGGGTTCTCACTCACTCCCTCTCTCTCTGCCCCTCCCCTGCTTGCTCTCTCAAAATAAATAAATAAACTTAAAAAAAACCTTTAAAAATACATTCTTCTGTGTCAACACTATTTCCTTCAGCATTGATGTTTGTGAGATTCAAACAAGTCACTGGCTATAGCTGTAGGTCATTCATTTTCATTGCTGCGTTGTATTCCATTGTATGAATACCCTATCATGCATTTTTCTATTCTATTCTTGATGCATAGGGTGGTTTCCAGTTTGAGTCTATTATAAACAATGCTGCCAAGAACATTCTTGCACTTAAATCCTGGTGCACGTGTTCAAGAGCTTTTCTAGGGTGATGACCTAGAGTGTGGCTTCCTTTTAATCCAGGCTTAGTGTGTTCATGTTTCTTCCCTGTCTCCTCTTTCAAACCAGCTCTCAGAAAAGACCGTAAGTTCACTCATGCTAAGGTGGGAATGGCTGAGAAGTACTATGTACCCTCTCCCATGTAATCGTGAACTGACATCAGATGAATTAATTTCTAACTGTAGAATCTCAGTTATTTGGAACTGGGGGGGGGGGGGAGAAATTCATTGGGGTTGGCCCTGAGTAAAAAGTATCACATAACAGTAAGACCATGAACCAAGAAAACTAAACCCCAGAAAACCAAAACCACAACAAAACAAGCAAGAGAAAAAAATAGCCAAGATATTATATTTAGTTGTTTTTAAAACGTTTTATTTCATACTTTCAAAATCTTTTATGGAAAAAAAAAAAAAAAAGGATACCATAAAGGCTGTTGTATTTGACAGGCCAGAAACCAGGCACAGGAGATGAAGCCTTCTCCAAGGGTCAGTCGGCAGCTAATGGCTAAGATAACTGGAGTGGTCAAAAGGAAATCCTTAAGACCAGACGCCCACACATGCTTGAGGCCTGGTTCCATCAGCTATATAGACAGTCATCTTTTCCAAGCTGGTTTCCTCTGTGAAATTGACATGCTGACAGCACTTATTTCATGAGGTTGTTGTGAAGAAAACATAAGGAAATGGCTGAGCTGCATTTCACACAGTGCTTGCCACGGGTAAGTGCTCAAACGGTATTCGGTATCAGCCTGCTTATTTTTATTATTTGAAGGTGAGTGTGGGCACTTTCTCTGAGGACAGGCAAACAGACGATCTGAGCAGCGTTCACTGATGCTGTGGGGGATCCCGGCAGGCTTAATGCTTAAATTCGAGAGAAGAGGGGAAGAAAGTAACACCGAAGGCAGAGAGAGATATGACAGGGGCACATGCACTGCGCAGGAGGAAAAGACCCAGTTTCCAGAGGTGAGCTGCTGAAGGCCAGCCAGAGGGATGAGCGGAGTGGGGGCTGGGGCCAGGGCAGCCCAGGGGACTCTGTCATAGATCCAGCCTAGGGAGAGGTTTGAGCAGGTCTCGTTGGGCCAGGACGGAGAGGTCAGATGTAGTCAGTACATGAATAGCAAGGTACAGGAAAAAAAAAGTGGGTCAGGCGGCAGCTGGCAGACAAAGATGTGCATACTCACAGAGCAGCCAGGAGTCAACAGCTCCTGTGCACGCTGACGGCTTCCATCTGAGGCACCAAGGAGTCACGCAGCTTTTCTGCCTCAAGAATTCTCCTAGCTTGGAAGCTTGCTCCCTGGACTTGCAGGCGGCTGGAGCAGGAAAGTGTGCGTGGATGTGGGGGTGGGGGTGCCACCCAGGGGCAACTCTCAACCAATGGAGGATGAAGGTGGGAGGCTAAGTGTCCCAACCTCCCATACTTCAGAGGGGGCGTTTCTAGGTTTTTGTGTGGTTTTTCAAAGGGTCTCCAGGGAGATCGAGCCAGTTAGTTGTCTGCAGTGAGAAGCAGCTCAATAATGCATCTTTCATTGGCTTCCCTGTGTCACTCTCCCTTCTTCCTCGCTGCCTTCTTGGGATATCCTCACAAATAAATGATTGTCACCAAAGTCCTTGCCTCAGTTCTGCCTTAGGGGGAACCCAGACTAAGTTGTTACCATCTAACGTAAATCTGGGAGCTGAGATTCCCACAAAACAAAACAAAAGCCCAACCCCTGCCCAGACTTTAGCTCAAACGGTGTTGAAAAAACATGGTCAAAATGGAAATTGGGAATTAGGAAAATTTCAAGAATGAACAGAATCAAGATCGTAGCAAAAGCTCAATGTGCTGAGATAGACTCATCAAATGTGGACGGGCATAGGAATAGAAAAAAACAAACAAACTATAGAGTACTAGAAGAAAATGTAAGCAATCTGGAAATACACACTAAAGAGCCTCTCATATGGGACTGACGGTACATGTACATGAGGTTGTTCATGGGAGGGCTGTTTGTGGTTATGGGAGTTGCAGGCTCCAGGGGCTCACCACTGGGAGAAGGGATAAAAGAAGCAGTCAGCGAGAAACTGCATGTACCACGGTCATGTGGATAGCTTACAAAAGAGTGTTGAATGAAAATAGTAGGAAATGGATTAAGGTCTATGGCACTACATAATTTACATAAATATTCCATATATATACATATACTACATATTTTATAAGAATGTATATGTATAAGAATATATATATATACTATATATACGAATATATATAGCATATATATAAGAATATATATATATATACTAGATATTTTATAAGGATGCATACAAATGCTATTATACCTATATAACACATCAGAGTGATTATCTATGGAGGGCAGGGGGAATGGGAGCAGGAAAAAGGAGTTTAAAAAAAGGGTCTTACATAGACCAATGATGACTGTGTGGAGTTCATATAGAGGAGCCAAGGAATGTGATCAACTCAACTCTGCACCTGAGGTCCAAAATGAGAGAAGGAGGAGGAGGAGGAGGAAGAGGAGGAAAGAAGGAAGGAAGGAAGGAAGGAAGGAAGGAAGAAGGAAGAAGGAAGAAAAGGAGAAGAAAAGGGAGGAAGAGGAGCAGGAGGAGGAGGAGGAAACATAGAAAGACACTACTATAACCTTAGAGTAGGAAAGGCCTTTTAAACAGGTAAGAAAAGACACAAACCAAAAGTATGAAATTATAACTTTGGCTATATGCCCAAGGAGGCATCTCTAAGGACTTCAACACAGCATTTTAGTGATAGTTAAAAATTGGAAATGCCCTAAAGTTTCATTGAGAGGGAAATGGTTAATCGTGACCTACTCATAGCATAGAATGCTATTCAGAGCTCAGAAAGAACAAAGCTGACCTGTATGTAATGACAAAAGCCACAACATGCAAGAAGGCCATTCTCAATGTCATGCAGGTCTCACTTGTCTCACCCAGGCACTGACCCTGGGTCAAGGTGTATTGATAGGTGAAAAAAGCAAGTCAGGAATAAAATTATTGCATTAATTTACAAGTGAAATACAATGCAATTTATACCATAAAATGAGGGTGTGGCACAAAAACATCTACGTTTTTATCTGCATCCTATACATATGTAAATACATAAAATAAAGTCCTGGGACATTTAAAAAATAAATATATGTGTTTTTAAAAAGGATAGGGAGCATGAAAGGATTGCTACATGATTAGTGTCCCTTGGCAAGAGCTTCCAGAATAGTTTTGAGCAATAAGGCCAGTTTTTCTAAGTGTCACCGGGTTCATAAACTCTCGTCTCTCTGGTCTCCCCAGAGAAAGTCCCTGAGCTAGGGCCTGCACTTTCTGGATTTATCCAGCAGGGGGCAGAAGCACCATGAGTCGGCAGTCCTGAGACCTGGAATTTAGGGCTGAGCCAGCCTTCTCCAGCAGCGGACATTTGGCCTGCTTCTCCACCATTAAAGGGTGATTATTTTTAAGTTTTCCTGCAGAGAAGCAGATTCAAATATGTATTCTTGGCTACATATTTTAAAAACTGAAGGGAACCTGGGTCCCTAGAATCAGTTGTCAGATTCTAGATTTCCATTCAGGTCATGAGCTTAGGTCATGGTTTCAAAGTTCACGGGTTCCAGTCTGTAGCTGGGTTCTGCACTCACAGCTCGACACCTGCTTGGGATTCTCTCTCTCTCTCTCTTTCTCTCTCTCTCTCTCTCTCTCTCTCTGCCATTTCCCAGCTTGTACTCATGTGTGCTCTTTCTCTCTCTCTAATAAATACACATTAACAAAAAAAGATTGCTTTAAAAAAAAAAATTCAGAACAGGGGCACCTAGGTGGCTCAGTTTGTTAAGCATCAGACTCTGGTTTCCACTCAGGTCATGATTTCACAGTTCCAGAGATTGAGCCCCATGTAGGGCTGTCTGCTGGCTGTGTGGATCCTGCTTGGGATTCTCGCTCCCTCTCTCTGCCTCTCCCCACTCGTGTGTACACGCTCTCTCTCTCTCTGTCTCTCAAAATAAATAAATAAAAATGTTTACAAAATTTAAAAATTCAGAACATGCATTTGAATTCAGGGTAAGATGTGCTGAGCTGTCAGCACAGAGCCAGATGCGGGGCTTGAACCCACAAACCACGAGATCATGACCTGAGCCAAAGTTGGACACTTAACTGACTGAACCACCCAGGTTCCCCAGGAGAAAACACTTTAATATATCCCTTTTCCAGACTTAAAAACGTATAAACAGTTTACCAACAGGGCCATCATACCATTTTATAGTTGCTTCTTTTCAACTAGACCACCAAAATCTCATAGACATCTCTTAAACTCTCAATTTTAAATGAATTCTACATGTGTGTTATTAATCCAGTTATTTCCATTAAAAGGCATCCTGACATTGAGTGAGATGGGCCAAGACCCCATGCCACTGTTTGGGCTTCAGATCTGGAGTTGTCCTGACCGCAAGAGCCTAGCATTTCGAGGAGCAAATCAGCAGCAGAGGAAGCCAAGTCCATCCTTGGATTCACACCTCTAAATGGCATGGAGTTTTGACAGCCAAGAGCTTATGTGCTCTGTGGTCTTTTGTAGGTTTCCCTACACAGTGGCTTCCTGGACAGTGGATGTTATTTCCATGTATTGGATGACAAAAGATAATCACAGATCAGCTTCAGAATCTCTCTTGGAAGAGTGACTGAGTTGTCTATCTGCGTATTGTGTGGACTGGCTTACTAGAAAGTGAAGATTTTGGATGGCCAGATTCTAGCTGCTTACCCACAGGGAAGGTGATGACCTCATTGTAGAAAGTTATAAATGTAGCCCTTGCTCATTCCATTGTTTGGGGGGGGGGGTTGTGGTTCAAAAAAAGGATAAAGTAATGGCTTCATATGTAAAGATATATCAGATTCAAATTTTCTGGCACTGTTCTTCTAGTTGTGCTAAATCTAATCCTAGGAAACTTAGCCAGATGAAAAATTGAGGTTTTTTTTTTTAATGAATTTATTTCTTGGTTTGGAAGGGATTTACATAAATAGAAAGTTGAAAGATTGGCTGACAAGTAGGAGAAAGAACATATCATTTGGAGAGGACCAACAATCGTACAAAACCAATGTCCAAGGAAGCTAAGACTATTTTGTCATCAACTTTCAAAGACCACGGAATGAAGGGCTCAGAGAAAATGTGGTATCATTTGCTCAGAGGCATAAAGAAGGATTTCCAAGCCCAAACATCTTTGCAGACAATGGTCCAGACAATGGCTGAATTGAATAATCAAAACCACGGGAACAATAAGCCACAGATGCAGAAAGGGACCTGGGTGGTCTGGCTTGTGGTGAGGTGACAGCTTGCCAAGCATCAAGGTCCCCCGCTGTTGAGTTTTGTAGTTGTATTCCTTCTTCCTCAGGATTGAGGTCACAGGAGATGATCTGTCCTGGTTTAAACTACCAAGTTTCAAACCACCTCCAAATAAATGCCTGGAATATCAGCCTGATTGGAGTCTGAAAAGCAGATTTCATTACATATGTGTTTGTTTTTGACACGATGGAAGCCAAAATTTGTTTAAGGTATGAATGTCTGTTTCCCAGAACAACCGACTATGAACAACTTCATTAAGGAAGTGTCTCATCCCAGTATAAAGGCAGCAGATGATGCAGAGAATATTACCAAATTGCTGTGAAAAGCATTTGTCCTCAGGAGATCATAAACCAAAAATAAGAGAGGGGATCATGAATCTAAATGTAACAGCTAAAAACTATAAAGCTCTTAGAAGAAAACAGAGGAGCAAATTTTCATGACCTTGGATTAGACACATTAGAACACTATTAAGAAAGTGAAAAGACCATCCAGAGACTGGAAGAAAATATTTGCAAATCTTATATCCAATAAAGGGCTTATCACCAGAATATATAAAAATTCTTACAACTCAGCAATAAAAAGACAAATAACTCAAGTTTTCAATGGGGCAAAGGAATTGAACAGACCTACAAATGGTCAATAAGCACATGAAAAGATAGTCAACATCATCGGCTAGCAGGGAAATGCAAATCAAAACCACAATGAGATACCACATCACATGCGTTAGGATGGTTAAGATAAAAAAAAAAAAAAACCACAGATAATCCCAAGTGTTGACAAACATACGGAGAAATTGGATCCTCATACACGGCCAGTGGGGCTGTAAAATGGTACAGCCTCTTTGAAAATGGCAGGCAGTTCCTCCAAAAGTTACAAAGAAAGTTTCTTTGCACTCTTAGGTATGTATATACCCAAGATACTTGAATATATATATTTACACAAAAACATGAATGTTCATAGCAGCATTACCCAAAGAGCCAAAAGGTGGAAACAACCAAAACGTCCACCAACCGATGAGTAGATAAATAGAATGTGGTATGTCCATAAGATGAAATAGTATTCAGCCCTAAAAAGGAATGAACTACGGATACGTGTTACCATTACACAGATGAACCTTCGGAGCATTGCGCTAAGTGAGAGAAGCCAGACACAAAAGGCCACGTGTTATATGATTCCATTTATATGACATATCTAGAACAGGCAAATCCACGCAGCTAGCAAGTAGATTGATGGTTGACAAGTCCTGGGGGGAGGGGGATGAAGAAGGATGGCCGAGGGGTGTGAGGTTTCTTTGGGGGGATAATGAAATGTTCCGGAATTGGTGACGGTTGCACAATTCTGTGAATATACTAAAATCAATGATTTGCGCAGTTTAAAAAGATGGATTGTATTGGTATGAACTGTATCTCAATAAAGCCATCACAGCAAATAAATAAATAAATAAATAGCATAAATGAGTGTGAATGAATGAATGAAAGTCACAGCCAGCCGGATCCCTTCTCCCTAATTAACGGGAGCCTGGGGCTCTAGGTATTGATCTGGGTCAGGTGGCCAGCTGTGGCCCATGCACGAGCTGCCAAGGAAGGAGTGAAGAACAATCAGGAGACACCCACGGCAGAAGTGTGACCGACACCTCTTAGTCCCTTCTCAGTGGGAAAATCCTGGTAGGTGGCAGCCTGTGGAAACCGAGGAAACCAGAATTGAGCAAGAGGGAGTGGCAGGAAGGTAGAAGGAGGAACCAGTAAGATACAGCCAATTTGATAGCTTCCTGAAAGCAGGTGTGAGCAGAGAAGGAGACGGTAAGGGCACCAAGCAGATATCGTGTGTGACGGGGGCGCCTGGGTGGTTCCGTTGGTTGAGTGTCCGACTTTGGCTCAGGTCATGATCTGATGGCTCATGAGTTCAAGCCCCGCCTCGGGGAGCCTGCTTGGGATTCTCTCTCTCTCTCTCTCTCTGCCCCTTCCTGGCATGTGTACACTCTCTCTTTCTCTCAAAAACAAATACAAAAACTTAAAAAAGAAAAAAAGAAATCATGTGTGACTTGTGGAAGTAGTCATCCATTGTCCCCAAAGTGATTTGTGACATTCATTTTGTTCAGTAAGCTTGTGTGCCAACCAGGTGCTAGTCATGGGCAATAAAAGGAAACTAAGAGCCAGGAGCTTGCAGCCTGCTAAGAACGACAATAAATTACTCTATAGTACAATAGGCGCAATGGTGAAAGTAGGTGTCAGAGCGAAGAAGGGTCACCAGATTCAGGCTAGATCACCGAGGAGGGCTGTCTGGAGGAGGCGGTACTTGAGAAGAATCTGTGCCTTTGAGGAGACGTTGCCATTTCGGGAAACCGCAACCTAGGGAAGCTGGCTAAATCCCTTCAGGTAATCCAAGATAGAGGCCAGACAAGAGCCCATTCCCAAGCCAGCCATGTCCTTTTGCTGAGACCTTCATCTTCCACAGCTTCTAGCTCTCATCCCGGACTACTCGCTGGACTGCCTTGTGATCTGAGACACTTTAGATCTATTCTAAATCTAAACTGAAAATGTCCTCTGCTAAAGAATTAGAACCGTGGTGGTTCTTCGTGGAGATGAGGTAGTTTAGGCTAGTTGTTTCCCTTTCTATAAGTGAGTTGTGTGCATGTGCATGGGAAGAAAAAGTCCGGAGTCACCAAATGGAGACCCCTGAAGGGGGTAGTGGGATTGGTAGTCCTTCCTCTAGATTGACATCTGAGTGCAATTGTCTAGCCCTACACATTCCTCCCAGGGCCCAGAGGTAGGTGTCTGGTGGCCTGAGATGGCGACGTCCTTCGCATTCAGAAATCCGGAAAGGGCCTGCAGTTGCTAGAGAAGCTCTGTCCCTTTTCCCTAGTACTTTACAAACGCTACTATTTTTTTTCCCTCTGTGTTCCATGATATAAATAGGATGAAGAGCCTTGATTTAGCAGCAATGGATTGACAGCCACGGAGCTCATGAAGGGCCAGATATTGATGAGTAAATAACTTTTTTGTCCTAGTGATGCCTCTTGATTGTTGTGTGTCTCCTCTGGAAGAAAAGGCAGGAAATGAGTGTCCCAGAAAGAAGTTACCCACAGTTAGCATGACCCTTGGATTCAAGTAGAACTTGTTTTCTAGAGAAAACAGCAGGCTGGAAAGGTTTGGTCAGACAGGATTGGTTTGATACATCGGGAAATTTGCCCAACTGGAGCCTGATGGTTTATATCAATTTTCAGAAGGTAGTAACCAAGCAGGTAACAATTTGACTTTCTGGGTCAACTGGGTCACTGAATCCTGTTTTAATTGTAACATGCTCCAAAACTGCCTCTGTTATGAGTTGGATTATGTTCCCCTGAAAAAAAATATGTTGAAATCTTAACTCTAGTCCCTCAGAATCTGCCCTTATTTAGAAATAGGTCATTTCATGGGGAGGCTGGGTGACTCAGTTGGTTAAGCGTCCGACCTCAGCTAAGGTCATGATCTCACAGTTCGTGAGTTCGAGTCCCGCGTCGGGCTCTGTGCTGACAGCTCAGCACACCTATTAACTAATAGATGATTAGTTAAGATGAGGTCATGCTGGAGTAGGAAGAACCCCTAATCCAATGTGACTAGTGTCCTCATAAGCAGACGGTCACGTGCAGGCAGACACATGGGGAGAAGTCTATGTGAAGATTGAAGACTGAGACTGGAGAGACGCAGCTACATGCCAAGAGATGCCAGGGAGTGCCAACAACCCACCACAAGCAAGGTGAGGAAGGATTCTTCCGCAGGTTTCAGAGGGAACGTGGTGTTGCTGACGCCTTGATTTTGGACTTTTAGCCTTCAGAACCGTGAGACAATAATTTCTGTTATTTTAAGCCACCAAATTTGTGGTCCTTGGTTACAGAAGCCCAAGGAAACTAATAATACAGTCTCCCAAACTTGAGGCTTTATTGGCATGCACAAAAAAGTCTGTAGTCTTTATTGGAAGGGCAGAATTTTGGCATTTGTTTCTATTTTATAAAAAAAAAAATGCTTTTCAAATCTCCTGGGACTCTGGTGCTGTTCTTCAGAGTGCTGATGGCATCCAGGGCTGGCTCTCATACCTCTTACTCCTGTGGCTCAGCTTTCCTTGAGCTGGAAATGCTATATTCAGATCCTACGTGAGCCTGCATAAATGAAAAAAGTGGGCTTCTTTTTTCTAATTTTTAACACACGTTGCACCACTTACACTTTTGTATGCATTGATGGTCTTTCTCATTTACTCATTCAGTCAACAAACCCTTATTTATTTATTTATTTTTTTTTTTAACGTTTTTTATTTATTTTTGAGACAGAGAGAGACAGAGCATGAACGGGGGAGGGGCAGAGAGAGGGGAGAGACACAGAATCAGAAGCAGGCTCCAGGCTCTGAGCCGTCAGCCCAGAGCCCGACGTGGGGCTCGAACTCACGGAGCGCGAGATCGTGACCTGAGCTGAAGCTGGACGCTTAACCCACTGAGCCACCCAGGCGCCCCAGTCAACAAACCCTTATTGTGCACCTGCAGTGTGTTGGCCTCTGCCCTCCCTGAGCCTCCAGCCTAGAGGCAACCTCATACTATCCCACCACTCCACCCATGGAGATATTGCCTCGAACCTTTCCAGGCCTCCTCACTGAGTCATGCTTGGCTAACTTATGGCTTCTTTCCAGTGGTGACACACCTCCATTTCTGAAGGAAGAGATGAGTTTTTGGACCACCCAGAGTCCTTCAGAGCCATGTCTGGGGAACAAGTTGTATGCTTAAGCTGAAAAAAAAAAAAAAAGAAGAAGTTTAGGTCTTTGTTTTTCCTCCAAAAACCTCAAAAAAACCCTGAAATATTTTAATAGCAACACCAATGGGATACTTAAACATTTTTTAAAATGTTTATTTATTTTTGAGAGAGAGTGTGTATGTGTACAAGAGCGGGGTGGTGGGGGGCAGAGAGAGAGGGTGATAGAATCCCAAGCAGGCTCCACACGGTCAGCACAGAACCCCACGCAGGGCTCGAACTCCAGAACTGTGAGATCATGACCTGAGCTGAAACCAAGAGTCGGATGCTTAACTGACTGAGCTACCCAGGTGCCCCTGGGGAGACCCCTTCAACTCAAACCCAGTTCAAGCCTCAGTAGCCTTTCCTTATCTTTTTCTACATTGTGTTTCCTTTGCTCTAGAGAGGGGAGCAGGTGAAGGAGCAGGATCATCTCCTTTCTCTCTTTTTATCTTACTCTTGGGTAAAGAAATGGTGCTGGGCTCAGGTCTCTCAAAACAGCCAGTGCTTCCCAGAGTAAAACTCTTTTTTTTTTTTTATCTTTAATTTTTTAAATGTTTATTTATTTATTTTTGAAAGAGAGAGAGAAAGTGAGTATGAGCAGGGGAGGGGCAGAGAAAGAGGGAAACACAGAATCCGAAGCAGGCTCCAGGCTCCCAGCTGTCAGCACAGAGCCTGATGCAGGGTTCGAACTCACAAACTGTGAGACCATGACCTGAGGGGAAATCGGACGTGTAACCGGCTGAGCCACCCAGGCGCCCTCCCAGAGTGAGACTCTTGATTGCCCGACTCTACCAGGGATCTTCTTCCAAGGTTGTCACAGAATTGTGACACGAGCCTCATCACAGCTGCCATAACACGTCACAAGACATGCACATGGCAGGCACTCAGAGTTGGAGCTGCAAATGAAAACCGGAAGCAAGCTGGGCTTTCCACTGCAGAGAGAAATGTCTCCACATGCCTGGGAAAATGACTTCTGCCGCAGTGAGCTGACCCTTGCTTCTAACTCTAGAATATTCCTTTATGGTGTATTGAGACAGCAACGGTTAAAGTCGGTGTTTCAGGAGGCAATCATACATCTAATGATCGTATTTTGTTACATCAGAAGACTACCACCTCTGCAAAGGGTGAGGGGGGTATTTATTTATTTATTTATTTGTTGTTGTTGTTTGTTTGTTTTTTAAGTAACCTCTAGGCTGCCCAACGTGGGGCTGGATCTCACAGCCCCAAGGATCAAGAGTTGCACGCTCTACCGACTGAGCCAGCAGGGTGCTCCTTGCCCTCTTTTCCAAGTGTCTCTGCAGTTGCCACATCTCAGCTCTCATCTGGTCCCACCCGGAAAGCAGGCTCTTAGCCTTTTCTCTCCTGCCCACAATACCCTTCTGCTTGCAACCTGGCTTAGTAAAACAAGACTTGATCTCAAGTGTCTCTCAAGATTGCTTCTAAGGACCCTCAATTCGATGTGTCTGCAGGACCGTGAAATGTAAGGCAGGAAGCAGGAGAGCAGAGAGGAAGCCCTGGAGTCAGAGTCATGTGGCCTTCATAAGCCAGACCATTTCTCCTAGTGGCTGCACCTACCCTTGACCTTTCGAAACAGAAACCAAACAAGCCTCCCCTGCTTCCCCCCTGCCTTCCCCTTGTCTCTTTCTTTGTTGAAGAAATGGAGTGGTCTGTCCTCACAGTCTGCACATTGCTGATGACACTGCCATCCACGGTGGTGGCGTTTTTAACATAGTCTCCTGTCTCCCATATTTCCTGGTAGTTAGATTTTAAGACTTAATCGGATTCAGGTCTGACTTTTTTGGCTAGACAACTTCTGGGTTGCCAGGTATGGTAAATAAAAATATAAGATGCCAGTTAAATTTGAATTTCAGATACATAATAAATAGTTCTTATTATGTCTCATGGGATATTTGAGAGATACTAAACATTATCTGATATTCATTTGAAATTCAATCCTACTTCGTAAGAGATATTATGTCTATCCATGAGGAGGCATAGAACGATCCTGCTCTCTCTTTTTGGGATGTTAGCAGCTGTTGGTGACCGTGGCCTAGATTGGTTATTTCCCTAGAGGCTGTAAAATTGTGATGCTCTAATCCTCTCTCTCTCTCTCTTTTTTTTTCTTCTTCATTTCTTAGCTGGAATATGTCTATAAAGGGAAGTTTTCCCTCATCAACCATTTGGTTTACCTGGTCACTTTCAGGGAGGAAAGGTAGGATACGTGTTTCATTCTTTATTTTTCTTTGCCAGTTTTCAGAATAAAACATCCTCCCCGGGGAGAAATAAGGCAGTAGCTGGAGAGAGATGGAGGGGCAAGGAAAGGTGTGTTCAAGCCGGGAGATGCTGTGGAACGAACAGAGATGACCTCAGGGATTCTAATTACACAGGACTGAGAAGCCAGGGCTGTAGGAGACTATTGGAGTAATCTAGGCAGGAAAGGATGCTCCAAAAATGCATCCTCCAAAAGTGACCAATGAGTTGTATTCTTTCCTTCAAAAGTATCATTGGGGCGCCTGGCTGGCTCAGGCGGAGAAGCGTGTAAGTCCTGATCTCAGGGTGGTGAGTTGGGGCCCCATGCTGGGTGTACAGATTATAAATAAATAAACTTAAAAGCAAAATTGTAAAGGTATCACTTTACATTCAGGGATTTTGACGTGTACATCTTTTGATCCATGCTACCGTTATTCTCTCTGATTCTCAAACTTCCTCCTCCTTAGTCAGTGGGAACTTCTTGAACGTGGCTTCTGAGTCCTTTTTTTTTTTTTTTTTAAGATTTTATTATTTTCAAGTAATCTCTACAGCTAACATAGGGCTCGAACCTACAACCTGACAAGAGTCACACATTCTACTGACTGAGCCAGCCAAGTGCCCCAGACATGGCTTCTGAGTCCTTTTGATGCCACCCCGGTAGTCGGTGTTACCTTCCTTGCTTTCTGGTGTAACAAGATGTTCCAGATGCATCTTACACATTTCTAGCCCAGACTTGAAATCAAACATTTCTCTTAGGAACCTCTGTAGTGGGAGATGATGTTCAGAGATTAAACATTTCTGACTCTGCTATTTAAAATCGTAACAACCCCCAGGGCGTCTGGGTGGCTCAGCTGGTTAAGCGTCCAGCTTTGGCTCAGGTCATGATCTCACGGTTCATGGGTTCGAGCCCCACGTTGGACTCGACTGTCAGCTCAGAGCTCGCTTCAGATCCTGTGTCTCCCTCTCTCTCTGCTCTCCCCCATCTTGTCCTCTCTCTCTCAAAAATAATAAACATTTTTTAAAAACACTCTTTGGGGTGCCTGGGTGGCTCAGTCAATTAAGCGTCCGACTGGCTCAGGTCATGACCTAACGGTTTATGGGTTTGAGCCCCACATCAGTCTCTGTGCTGACAGCTAGGAGCCTGGAGCTAGAACCCCTAATCCCTCTCTCTGTTCCCCCCTCCCCTTGTTCTCTCTCTCTCTCTTTCAAAAAATAAATAAATAAACCTTAAAAAAACACTCTTAAAAAATAAAATAAAGTAATAACAACCCCCATTACAAACACACATACATATGCTCCCGGAGGTCCCCTTACCATTTATCACCTTCTAACATATCACATCATTTAGTTTAATTATGTTTACTGCCCATCTTCTGCCATGAGGCTGTAAGTTCCTCAGAGGCAGAGACTTTTGTCTATCTGTTCGTGGCCTGGTACATATTAGACACTTAATAAACATTTCTTGAATAAGAGAATGGCTGAAAGCCATCAAATTGTATTTTGAAAAGCTCATTCTCACTGCTGGTGGAGAGTGAACTGGGGAGGGACCATTGTAAAGCAGGGAGGTCAGCGGAGAGTCTATTTCAGTCATCCAGGTAACACATGAGTGGGTCATGGAGATGGAGAGGAGGGTTGGGTGGAGGTAGAACTGACCACACGGGAACAGACTGGAGATGGGCGATGAGGGTCAAGGCAGAATGAAAGAGGACTCCCAGGTTCTTGGCCTGAGCACATAGATGGATAATGATGCTAAAGGGATGAGAGGAAAGATAAAGGGGGAGGGTCTGAGGATAAAGAGAATCAAGGGCTTCATCTTGGAAAAAGATGGCGCCCGTGTCTATTAGACAGCCAAGTGGAGGGATGAGTCTGGGCTCAGGGAAGAAGATATAAAATCGACAGTCATCAGTATTCAGGTGGTATTTAGAGCTCTGGGACTGGATGAGATCATCTTGAAAGTTTCAGACAGAGACCAGAAGCTGTTTCAAGACCAATCCCTAAGGTACTCCCAACATGGAGCAGCCAGGTGAAGGAGGAAGAGCCTGCCAAGGAACAGAGACGAGGAGGCTAGAGAGATAGAGAGAAAACCAGGAGAGAGCATCATCATCAGAACCAAGGGAAGACAAGAGCCAGGGAGAGCAGACTACTAGTTCAAGAAGCTTTGTGGAAAGGAAGACATGGGAGCAGTAGCCGGAGGGAGATGTAGGGGCAAGGAAAAGGTATGTTCAAGATGGGAGACGCTGTGTAATAACAGAAATGACCTTGCACAGTGGAAGATTCTAATGATACAGGACTGGGAAGCCAGGACAATAGGAGCCTTGGCATAACCCAGGCAAGAAATAAGGGCCTGAACCAGGACAGGGAAATAACACTGAATGAACTTATAAAGCGGGTTGACTAGAGATCTCCCGATTCCAGACCGGGGGGGGGCAAATGTCAGGATGCAGAATTTCTCAGGATCCAAACCTGCCTGCTCAACAGCCTTGCCCCTCCTCACCCCCAGATAAACACACAGATCAAAACATCACACCCTTTCCAAAAGCAGAGAAGGCAGGATACACACTGGGATCCTGGACAAATGCCCGACTGCCCCCAGGAAGGCCTGATCTGGGTTCAAAGCCGAGAAGGCACACAGGGTTTCCTTGTTTCCCCCGCTGGATTTAAGTGTGTTTTTAAAGTGCTCTTCTCTGGCTACCCAAGGATTAGCCATGTGTTTCAGCAAGTGATTGAAAATCATTACTCGTCTCTTTTGCTTGAACCTCAAACTTTTGAAATGTACACAGCTTGGCAGGCTGGCCAGGGCAGCTGAGCCTCAAGAGGACGTGTCCCAGCCATCTGTTGCCCCATTTCATACCAGCCTTCTGCCCTTCCCACCGCCGAGGAGCGCTGAGCTGGACAGGCAAACACAGCACCAGGACAACTGTAGCCCTGGCTTCCGACAGTTGCTGCAGTCTTGGGTGGCATGGGGGAAGGGAAGCTATTTTGTTCTGCTTTGCCTTGAGGTTACGGAGTCCCCCTCCCCCCATTTTAGAGATCCAGAGAGGTCTAGGGATAGAGACAAAGGACATCATCTGTGATTTTCCCTTCATCAGAGCAGCTCAGACTGTACTCAGCTACTCAGAGGCGATTCAAAGATGCAATGTGAAGATTAGAATTTCATTTGAAACAATATTTCAGTATTTTAAAAACTCTATTAAAAAATGTTTAGGGTGTAACAATGTGAATGCATTAAATAAACACTTTTAGCCCCACAAGACCTCAGTGGTTTAAGTTGCACTGCCAAGTGAACTAACTTTGAGGGGAGAGCAGTTGATATTATTATTCCTTGTAATTAATAGACTTTATTTTTATTATTATTTTTTTTTAAGTAGGCTCCCTGCTGAACATGAGGCTTGAACTCATGATCCTGAGATCAAAAGTCTCATGCTATACCGACCCAGCAAGACACCCCAAATAGACTTTATTTTTAAGAAAGATTTTAGGGGCCCCTGGGTGGCTCAGTCAGTTTGGTGTCTGACCTCGGCTTAGGTCGTGTTCTCATGGTTCATGAGTTCAAGCCCCACGTTGGGCTCACTGCTGTCAGCCCAGAGCCTGCTCCAGATTCTCTATCCCCCCTCTCTCTCTGCCTCTCCTCTCAAAACACTGTCTCTGTCTCTCTCAAAATAAATGAATAAAAAAAAATTTTTAGAGACAAATTTTAGATTTAGAAAGAAATTGAGCAGATCATACAGAATTCCCATATTACCTTCCTCCTCCCCAGCACTCACTTTCTCCTATTATTAACATCGTACATTAATGTGGTACATGAGTCACATACAATTGGTGAATCAATTCTGAGACATTGCTATCAACTAAAGTCCGTAGTTTTTTCAAATTTCTTTAGTTTTTACCTAATGGCCTTTTTCTATTTCAAGATCCCAAGCAGGATTCCACATTAAATTAAAGTCACATGTCTTCCTGGGCTTCTCTCGGCTGTGACAGTTTCTCAGACTTTCCTTTTTGACGATCTTGCGAGTACAGGTTGAGTATTTTGTAGGATACTTTTCTTTTTTTTTTTTTTAATGTTTTTTTAAAATTTATTTTTGAAGGAGAGAGAGAGACAGAGCATGAGTCGGGGAGGAGCAGAGAGAGTGGGAGACACAGAATTCGAAGCAGGCTCCAGGCTCTGAGCCATCAGCACAGAGCCCCATGTGGGGCTCGAATGCACAAACTGTGAGATCATGACCTGAGCCGGACGCACAACCAACTGAGCCACCCAGGCGCCCCTGTAGGATACTTTTGTATTGGGATTTGTCCGATGCTCTTCTCACATGTAGACTGGGGTCGTAGGTGTGGGGGAGGAAGATCACAGATGTAAAGTGGCATTTCCATCACGTTATATGTAGTGTACAGAGATACATGCTATCAACATGGTTTATGATTATTGATGCAGATGGTGATCACCTGGCTAAAGCAGCGTTTGCCAGATTTCCCCACTGTAAAGTTTTCTTGTTTAAAACAATGTATGTAGGGGCGTCTGGGTGGCTCGGTCGGTTAAGCGTCCGACTTCAGCTCAGGTCATGATCTCACAGTTCGTGAGTTCGAGCCCCGCGTCGGGCTCTCTGCTGACAGCTTGGAGCCTGTTTCGGATTCTGTGTCTCCCTCTCTCTCTGCCCTCCCCTGTTCATGCTCTGTCTCTCTCTGTCTCAAAAATAAATAAACGTTAAAAAAATAAAATAAAAAAAATAAAAATAAAAAAAATAAAACAATGTATGTAAGTATGGATTCACAGATATTTACGTTATACGTTGGGCTATAATCTAATGCTACTTTATTTTGCTCCTCAAATTGTCTTAGTTTGACCACCCGGAGGGCTTTTGGCTGACACCTATGCCCCTGTGACATACTCCCGTAAGTATAGTATTTTTTGTACACTCAGTTTTGTGCTTTGTACTGACTTTGGCACAAGCTCCTCCTGGCATCTCTGAGCCCAGGTTGGCACGGATAGTGGGTGTGCCTTGTGAGGCTCAGTGCTGCACCAGCCTGGGCATGTCTCCTTACGAAGGGCAGAGTACTTCCCGCATGGGGTGCACTGGGCTCCATAAACCACCAGGCTTATCCTAGTGACTATGAAGTGATAAAAGTGTGTTGTTCTAAGTTTTACTTGTTTATTGCCCAACTTCTATGTTTATGATGAGGATAAAGAGCAGTTGTTGGATATTTTGATAGTTACTCACTCAACTTCTTTTTTTTTAATGTTTATTTATTTTTGAAGGAGAGAGAGAGGGCGAGCGGGGGTGGGACAGAGAGAGAGGGAGACACAGAATCTAAAGCAAGCTCCAGGTTCTTAGCTGTCAGCACAGAGCCCGATGGGGGGCTCCAACCCTTGAGCCGCGAGATCATGACCTGATCTAAAATCAGATGCTTAACTGGCCAAGCCACCCAGGCACCCCCTCACTCAACTTTGAAACAAAAATTTGTATTACTTATTTCTCTAGTGTCTAGATTGGTTTAATTGAAGACCATTCTAATCTCAAAAGACAAATTAACAGGAGTTAAGAGCACAGACCCTACCGTAGGACTGCCTTGATTTAAACCCTTGACTTTGAGCAAATTATTCCATTCCTCTGTACCTCAGTTTTTCCACCTATAACAGGGGAATGTTAATGATAGATTTACTTCAAAGGTTTGTTAAGTGAGTTAATTAATGTAAAGTGATTGGAACAGGGCCTGACATGTAGTGAGTGCTATGTAATGGTGTCTATCATCATTACTTATAACCATCTGCTGTGGCCTTGATGTTTATGTCCCCCCGACCCCCAAATACATATGTTGAAATCCCAATCCCCAAGGTGATAGTATTAGGAGGTGGGGGCCTTCAGGAGGTGACTAGGTCATGAGGACAGAGCCCTGATGATCAGAATTAGCACCCTTATGAAAAAGGCCCCACAGAGCTCTCTAGTCCTTTCTGTCATGTGAAGATCTGATGAGAAGTCTGCTACTCAGAAGAAAGTCCTCAGTCGACCACGCTGGCACTGTGACCTTGGACTTCCAGTCTCCAGAACCGTGAGAAATAAATGTCTGTTGTTTATAAGCCTCCCACTCTTCAGTATTTTGTTATAGCAGCCCAAATGAACTGAGATACCACCCATTTATGTGATCAGAATTTTCTCAGAACTGGATGACCAAAGCCAAATAGAAAAATAAGTTGGATGCCGAGACTGACTGTGAATCAGCCAGGGCTTTGATTTAGAAGCACAACAGGAACTGGCTCTGGATGAGTAAAGCTGAAGAGGAATTTATGGAAAGGATGTTGGGTAGCCCGTGGAATCTCTGGGAAGGCCTGAGAGCCAGGCACAGGGCATGAATGAGAACAAAGGATGCTGGGAAGTAGCTAAGAGCATGGCCAAAATTGTGGCACAGAAGTTATCCAGAGCCCTGCCCTGGCCTCAGAACCCTGGAAAGTTTGTGCCACAACCAGGACTGGGGCCTGAAAGATAACCAGGCTGCTGCCACTACCCTGGAATCTGGACATGGCTGCCACAGCTGCTGCCGTCCCCACTGGAGAAGCTTCTCTAAGGGGTTCTCTCTGTGATCTCTGATTTAGGATCCAGGTGGTGCTCCTGATTGGCCAAGCCCAGGTCACATGTCTGAGTCCTGCCAATGAAAGAGGCTGGGAAGCAAGTGTCATGATTTTATAAGTGACAGTAGATGCTCCTGTGATTAACAAAATGCAAATTCCTTTAAAGGATTTAAAAGTGTGGGCGCCTGGGTGGCTCAGTTGGTTAAGCGTCCGACTTCGGCTCAGGTCGTGATCTCACACTCCGTGAGTTCAAGCCCCACGTCAGGCTCTGTGCTGACTTCTCAGAGCCTGGAGCCTGTTTCGGATTCTGTGTCTCCCTCTCTCTCTGACCCTCCCCCATTCATGCTCTGTCTCTCTGTCTCAAAAATAAATAAACGTTAAAAAAAAATAAAAGTGATTGGTTTTGTCATTTTGCGTTTTTTTTTTGATCAACAGGTACCAGATTACCATTGTCATCCTGTGGAGTCTTTGAAATGTTTGCTTTGAAAAAGAAGCGGAGGGGTGCCTGGGTGGCTCAGTTGGTTAGGGGACTGACTATGGCTCAAGACATGATCTTGCAGTTTGTGGGTTCAAGCCCCACAGTGGGATCTGTGCTGACAGCTCAGAGCCTGGAGCCTGCTTAGGATTCTTTATCTCCCTCTCTCTCTGCCACTCCCCTGTACTTGCTCTCTCTCTCTCACTTAAAAAAAAAAAAAAAGTCTTCATATTTGAAGGTTGGAGAAACCCTTAGCACTGTCCCAAACTTTTCTTTTCTTTTCTTTTCTTTTCTTTTCTTTTCTTTTCTTTCCTTTTCTCTTCTTTTCTTCTCTTTTCTCCTCTTCTCTTTCTTTTTTAAAGATTTTTTAAAAGATTTTTTAAATGTTTATTTATTTTTAAGAGACAGAGCAGAGTGCCAGAGGGGGAGGGGCAGAGAGAGAGGGAGACACAGAATGTGACGCAGGCTCCAGGCTCTGAGCTGTTAGCACAGAGCCTGACATGGAGCTCAACTCAAGAACCACCAGATCATGACCTAAGCCTAAGTCAGATGCCCAACTGAGCCACTCAGGCACCCCTTTTAAGATATTTTTTAAGATTCTTTTAAAAGTTTATTTATTTATTTTGAGTGAGAGAGAAAGAGAGCATGCAGAGGGGCAGAGGAAGAGGCAGAGAGAGAGAGAGAGAGAGAGAGAGAGAATCCCAAGCTCCACACTGCCAGCCCAGAGCCTGATGTGGGGCTTGAACCCACAAACCACGAGATCATGACCCGAACCAAAGTCTGACACTTAACCAACTGAGCCACTGAGGTGCCCCAAGATTTTATTTTTAAGTAATCTCTACATCCAATATGGGGCTCAAACCTACAACCTTAGATCAAGAGTTGCATGCTCTACCAACTGAGCCAGCCAGACGCCCTCCCCCTGAACCTTCCTTTTCTAAATGGAGTCCCAAGAGGTGAAGTGACTTATGCAAGGCCACACAGCTGTCCAGCCCCACAGTCACTTCCTTCCTGAGGCAGGTCTTGAGAAGAGACCCAAAGTGGCTTTCAAATACTGGCTTGTGGCTGTTGTTGCTGCTTTATTTGCCCTTACTTTCTGGAGCAGGAAACCCCCAGTGGCTTTCTCTCTGCCTTCAGTCTTCTCCATGGAGAGAAGAATGAGAAGGAGAAGGAGAAGGAAGAAGGAAGAAGGAAGAAGAAGAAGGAGGAGGAGGAGGAGGAGGAGGAGGGGGAGGAAGAGCAAGCAGACAATAGCCCCCACACTGCTGGATTCTGACCTTTGCTGGTCTCTATTCTGCCTCCTTTCAGTGTGGCTAACCTCCTGCCCTAACTTTGGACTTGCTTCAAATCCTGGCAGCCAGATGCCCTGGTCCTGCATTCATGTCCTGGCTCCCAGTAGTGAGGCTAGGTCAGATCCTGACATCTGCTGAATGCACCTTGCAATGGAACTGCCCATCTCCTTGCCTGGCCAGCCAGATCTGGCCATCTAGGAAGCTCCTGGGAAGCTGGGGTCATGTCCTCCCCTGCTGGCATCCTCAACACCCAACAGGGCATGACCCAGCAAACCCTTGTTGAAGAGGTGATTGACCTGCTGTATTTGGGTGTTGTCCACACCTAGTCGTGACAAACTAGAACAAAGGGAGGTGGAGGTGCTAAGTGGACAAACTGTGAGAGATTTTCCTTCTATACTACCTGGGGGTATTTCTGGTTTGTACTGACGCCAGTTATTTCTATCTGAAATCACAATACCGTAGACAAGATTTGGGCTCTGGCCTGGTCTATCCAGGCCAGAGCAGGGGATAGCATCTTGGGAGTCCAAAAAGAGCCCCAGGATCAGATAAAATCATCTGAGATAAACCAGGGGGCAAGACATTCATTCATTCGTTCGTTCGTTCGTTCGTTATGAATTGAGTACCATGTGTCAGGTTCTATGCTAGGCACCCAGAGATTCTATGATAAATGAGACAGATTCCATGTCCTTAAGATGCTTAGAGGACAAAGATGCTTAGAGAAAGACAAAGCAGGGGATTTGTGCTTACATCAGATTACGATGCATGCAGAAATAACAATAGCTAATATCTATTGAGTGCTCACTATATGCCAGACTCTGCCCTAGTTATGCGGCATTTCAGGCACTCCTCACTGGAATCCTCTTAGTAGGTATTATTATTATTTCCATCTCACCGATGACAAGATGGAGGTGCAGAGAGGTTAAGTGACTTGCCCAAGGACACACAGCTGGGATGAACGACATACCTAGAACTTAAATCCAAGTAGTTTGACTCCGGGGCCTGTGTTTCTAGTTCCTCCACCATAGTTCTGTTTCATCATGGCAGAAGAAAGCGGAGGATACTGTCAGACCACATAGAGTTGCACCTAACATGAGAGGGCATAGAAGGCTTCTTTGAGGAGGCAACACGTAGGCAGAGCCCAAAAGGACCAGTCAGAATTAGTTGGGAGAATTGGGGGGCGGGGGCGTGCATATCAGACTGAAGGAACAGCACATACAAAGACTGGAGACAAGAGGCCACGGTACATTAATTCCTGTTTGGTGAGCATCAACTGTGTGCCAAGGATATCTAGAGACATTCAGAGACCGTGACGAGTGCCAACGTGACTGTCTCATAGTGAGTAGAGAGAAGACTGGAGGGAGAAGAGGCTGAAGTGTTCAGTAGGCACCAGTTCACAAAGATCTTTAAAGGCCAGGCTAAGGGGTCATGTCTTTATCCAAGGGACAGTGGAGAGATATGAAAGGATAAGCAAGAGAGTTTCATGATCAGGTTGCTCTTCAGAAAGCTCATTTTTAACCGTACTTTGGAGAAGGATTGGAGTCAAGCAAGAATGAAGGGCATTTGGGTTGTCCAGGCAGGAGATGATGGCGACCTGAAATGGGGATTGGCAGTGACATGCGAGAGAGCTTTGAGGACTTTGTTGGAGGGGAGGTCATCATCAAACCGGAAGAGTGTGGGGACCTAGACACGTAGGCGAGCCTCAGAGGGTAAACAGTTAGTGTTGGTCCAATGTTAGGCAATTGGCCAAAGTCTCACCAGGAAGTGGATGGTAGAGAGTAAGTTCGGGGGGCGGTGGGGGGGGGGGGGGGGGGGCGGCGCTTAGCTGACTCAGTTGGTGGAGCATGCGACTCTTGATCTCGGGGTTGTGAGTTTGAGCCCCATGTTGGGTGCAGAGGTTACTTAAAAATAGTTTTAAAAAAATCATTAAAGAAAGAAAATAAGTCCAGCAGGTGGTGGGGACTCAGCAACAGAAATAAGAGACCAATGAAAGAACCCCGGTCCCTGGAGAACCAGATGAAGAAAGAGAATTTTCCACTGGGCAGGTTGAAAAGGGAGATAATGGGAAATCAGAATCAGGAACCAGGGTCCCCATAGCTGTCCTGGACTGGCAGCAGGACCTAGGATGCTCATCTATGAGACAGGGGTGCAGAATTCCTTGTGTCTGCCTCACTCCATCTATAGCTAGGTAGATCCTATTTAGTCGGATTCAGCTTCAAAGTTTGTGGGGAAGGGACATGTGGTGAAGGGGAAAGGGCAGAGTTTTGCCATTAGAGAGAATGGGGTTCAAACCTCATCTGGAGTCACTTACTAGTTCTACGACATAAAGCAAGTTACTTAACCTCCCTGAGCCTCAGCTCACTCGTCTGCAACTTGAGGATAAGAATATCTACTCCACAGGCCTACTGAATAAGAATGACAGTATCTACTACAGGAAATTATTGTAAGAATGTGGCAGTTAATACATGAAAGATCAGGCCTGGCACCAGGGTGGACGCTTAGTCAAGCTGTCAACCATCCCCTTTATCGGAAGTCATCTGTGTGCTGGACCCTGGGCTGAGGGTTTCAGGTGCTATGTTCTCTCCCTCTTAAGTTTTTTAAAAATGTTTTTATTTATTTTTGAGAGAGAGAGAAACAGAGCACAAGTGGGGAGGGGCAGAGAGAGAGCGACAGAGGCACAGAATCTGAAACAGGCTCCAGGCTCTGACCTGTCAGCACAGAGCCCGATACGGGGCTTGAACTCAGGGACAGCGAGATCATGACCTGAGCCAAAGTCGGAGGCTTAACCGACTGAGCCACCCAAGAGCCCCTAAGTTCTCTCCCTCTTAACAAATCAAGGGAGATATTCCTATTCTCATTTTGTAGGCCAAGAAATAGGCTCAGAAAAGTTGAGAAACTTGTCTGAGATCACATTGCTAGCAAACTTATTTTTCACCAAAGCCCACTACTGTTTTGGTACTGTTTTGTTTAGTCTGCATCCTCTGTACAACTTGTTCTGTACCAACTCACCACCTATCCTATTTTTTGTTTAATATTTTATTTAAATCAGTCTTCCTATTTATTGTAATTAATGTAATTTAAAAACAGCTCTGCGATACTAATTCGTATGTCATCCTATTCAGCCATATAAAGTGTATAATTCATTTTTTTTAGTATATTCACAGAGTTGTACAACCACTACCACAATCAATTTTCGAACATTTTCATAATTAATTTACTTTTTTTTTTATTTGAGAGAAACAGAGAGAGTACACACTCAAGTGGGAGAGAGGAGCAGAGGGAGAGAGAGAGAGAATCTCAAGCATACCCAGCACACAGCCTGACTTGGGGCTGGATCCCATTTATGTCCCGAGAAAAATATCAAGATTCAGAAGCTACGGGGCGCCTGGGTGGCTCGGTTGGTTAAGCACCCGACTTCGGCTCAGGTCAGGATCTCACGGTCCGTGAGTTCGAGCCCCACGTCGGGCTCTGTGCTGACAGGTCAGAGCCTGGAGCCCGTTTCAGATTCTGTGTCTCCCTCTCTCTCTGCCCCTCCCCTGTTCATGCTCTGTCTCTCTCTGTCTCAAAAATAAATAAAGGTTAAAAAAAATTAAAAAAAAAAAAGATTCAGAAGCTCAACCAACTGAGCCACCCAGGAGCCCCATCATTAACTTACTTTTAAAGGAAATTTTTGTCATTCCCATAAATGGAAAACTTGTATTATTTACCATAAATGGAAGGCAAAACAAACTAAGTAGAACAACAACCAACAGCTAGGTCATGTTATTGCTCTCTAGCTAGGGCTGCCTGTTAAGTGTCTACGCTTCAGACGTTTTTCTCTTTGCCAAAAAAGGAGATTGGCAGATATTATAGTGTTGTTAAAGACACTCTAACACTAAATCGAGACTCTCTCTTTGGCATAATCGGAAAAATAAAAAGGTAATTGAAGCGAAACTTACTTTCTCACTGTGTAATTTCATACCACATCCCTGAGCCACCAAAAATCATCTTGCGCGTACCTCCCACACTTGTCTTTTCTAGGTGAGGTAAGTGACTTGTCCAATGTCACACAGCGAGGTGGTAGCAGACTGGGTCCAGAATTCAGGCCTCTTAACTTTTTTTTTTTTTTTAAGTTTGTTTATTTATTTTGGGAGAGAATGCACACGCATATGCAAGCGGGGGAGGGGCAGAGAGAGAGGAGGGGTTCCATGATATCAGCCCAGAGCAGCAGAGCGATGTGGGGTTCAAACTCATGAACCATGAGGTCATGACCTGAGCCAAAATCAGGAAATCAAGAGTCGGAGGCTTAACCCACTGAGCCACCCAGGTGCCCTCAGTCCTCTTAACGACTAATGCTATCTCCTTTCTTTGTTTCTTTCTTTCTTTTCAACTTATTTAAATTCAAGCTAGTTAACATCCAGGGTAGTAATGGTTTCAGGAGTAGAATTTAGAGATTCATCACTAGCGCTCATCGCAACAAGTGCCTTCCTTAATGCCCATCACCCATCTAGCCCATCCCCTCACCCGACACCTCTCCAGCAACCGTCAGTTTGTTCCCTGTATTTAAGTCTCTTATGTTTGCCTCCCTCTCTGTTTTTATCTTATTTTTCCTTCCCTTCCCCTATGTTCATCTGTTTTGTTTCTTAAATTCCACATAGGAATAAATCACATGATATTTATCTTTCTCTGACTTTCTTCGCTTAGCATAATACCCTCCAGCTCCATCCACGTAGCTGCAAATGGCAAGATTTCATTCTTTTGGATTGCTGAGTAATACTCCATTGTGTATATATACCACATCTTCTTTATCCATTTATCCATCGATGGACATTTGGGCTCTTTCCATACTTTGGCTATTGTCGATAGCGCTGCTATAAACATTGGGGTGCATGTGCCCCTTTGAATCAGCATATTGTGTCCTTCGGATAAATACTTAGCAGTGCAATTGCTGTGTCATAGGGTAGCTCTATTTTTAATTTTTTGAGGAACCTCCATACTGCTCTCCAGGGTACCCGCACCGGTTTCAACTACACTGTAGTCCTCTTTGCAATCAGTATTTTAAATGAAGTCAAGTGCCTAATTTGTGTGTTGGACAGACGTGTTACAAACTCATAAAGCACATATTTAAACATTTTTTAAATGTTTATTTATTTTGAGAAATGAAAGCTAGAGAGTGAGCAGGGAAGGTGGAGAGAGAGAGAGAGACAGACAAACAGAATCCCAAGCAGGCTCCGCACCATCAGTGCAGAGCCCGATGTGGGGCTTGAACTCAAAACTGTGAGATCATGACCTGAGCCAAAATCACAAGTCAGTTGCTTAATCTACTGAACCACCCAGGCACCCCAATAAAGCACATATTTTATAGCTAAGAAGGAACCTCAGAGATAATCTAAGCCAACTCATTTCATTTCATATATGAGAAAACCAGTGAGTTTGTTCACCTAAGCATGTTTAGAATTGCCTGCCAATCAGTTGAACATATAACCAAAAATGTAGCTATAAATAGTCCAGAATTATAATAATTCTCCTCTGGTTTCAGGCTTAAGCCAAACTTCCTGATATCTCAGTCCTGCCCTCACTTTATTCTGCTCTTTAATTTGTTCCTTTGGTCTGTCCTGATCTCTGTATGAGTAGTTTCCCCTTGGCCCAAACTACCAAGATGGATTGAAGGATCACAGGCAC